>NC_051184.2:55482024-55659523 GCF_013339695.2 Rhipicephalus sanguineus
ACCGGTTCTGGGGGGCACTGTTTTTGTCCTTGATCAAACTCATGCGAATGAAATAAATACTTACATACGCGGTATGCTTTGTACTACGCCGTCTTCTATGTATAACTAAAAGGCCATTTTAACCCCACCTTAATACTTCTGCGAGAGAGTTTGTGCAGTAACCAGTGTTGCGATGTCATTCTTGAAACTTGTACTCGTCTTCATGCTTACTTTCGCAGTAATGGTGAAGTAAGTTTTCAGCTATACGTGATGATGATTGTTGAGGTTTACGTTCCAAAACCGCGATATAATGATGAGATACGCCGTAGTGGAAGGGCCCAGGAATTTCGACCCCGGGGTTGTTTAATGTGCACTTTGATGTAAGCACACGGGCCTACAGCACATTACCACTATGGAAACATGGCTGCCGTGGCTGGGGTTCAATCCGGCGACCTTCGGGTCCGCAGTCAGCAGGGTCAGCACCTTATCCACCACACCACCCTGGCAGGTGTTTCCAGTTATAAAGAATGGTACCTAATCTGTCCTTTACATAATGATGATTTTCCGCTATGTTTCTTTTCTTGTGGCCTTAAAATATTTAGCCCTTCCTCACGATAGTAAATAATCACCACAATCGAATGGTGTATCGAATGGGGTAAACATTTACTATAACGATATGTAAACGGTATTTTAGAAGACCGTATGGCAAACCTAGAAATAAACATTGTGATATCGGCCGATGCTTCCGTTTGTGAAGAGAATGCAGGCGTGGCAATTACGTCATTACACGCCTCCGGGTGACGACTCCGGGTGACGGAACTTTTTCTGCTATTTTTCTTTGCGAACTGTTAGCCTTTATATTTTACAGCGTCATATCCGTGGAGGAAATACGTCCGTGGAGCCGTGGTGGACCCCGGCATACAACACTTTCGTGTTAGCAAAAGAAAGCCGAAGCTGGCTTCGAACCTACGATATCGCGAATGTGGTATCAGCGATTTTGATCTCTCGCCTTTCAACGCGCTCGGCTATAGCTACGGCGTGATACTGCGGGCGAAAATCAGGTTTTTATATCTACTATAATGGATTCCGCGATCTCCTTATGAAAACTGAGACTTTGCAACAACTTTGTTGGCATATGGATAGATGCTGCTGAAACCAGTTGTCAGTGGAAGCATTCAATTTGATAAATCCCAGGGAATATACAAATCGACGCCCCAGCTCAGTCGCAAATTCCTTTTTAGTGGCCAGAAAAGCCTCAAAATATTGAACGTTTCCATAGGCTCCCGCACTTGAAACTTCGCCCACAATTGGAACGGGTTTTCGTCAATAAGTAATGGTACTGCTTCCACGAGATGACGGGATAAGCGCATAAAACTTATTTCCTCGGGAATATATTGAAAGATGGCTTCTGTGCTAAGTTATTCGCGAAAAACAACGCTCTCCCATAGAAAACGCCCATGTTTGCAGAGGCGACCGCCAGTGGCGCTCCTCGGCGATGTCCCTAATTCCTGTACATGCTATGACAGTACGTATGGCGGGTTTAACCCAATAGAAAGTACATGAATAGGGGAGGAACTCCAAAAGAATATTTGGGAGGAAGAAACCATTTTTTTGAAAAAATGTAATATTCGGCGTGCTAAGCAATTGCTCATGTACCGGGAAAGGGGGTTGTTGCCGAATTAGGAGTGTAATTCTTGCCGCCGAAGCAAATGGCGCCGACTTCGTACCCCAAAAATTGAAAATATGGTTATGGTTGTTGTAGTTTGGTGAGAATGAATATCTTTTTATGACAACCTATAAACAGGATGCTTGCCTGAAGTGGCGGTTTGGTATTCGTTTCAGTGATTTCTGGTGTATTTGTAATGAAGGAAGGAAGGAAGGGTGAATTTTCCGGAGCGGGATATACTCTACCCCATTTGTAATACCCCTCATAAACCAGCCTTTAGGGATATAAACTGACCTGACCTGGCCACTGATATGCTACACCATGTTGAGTGATTTTCTTTATATTTCCAGATGTTCATACCAAGGCTAACTAAATAGTATGACACGGTACATTTACTTGGTTCTTGATATGAATGTTTAGTGTTTTTCTGTATATTTTTTGCTTCTGAATGCATTACTCGTAACAAAGCTTGAATAGCGGCACGAGCTAAACGTTTTGTGAAACTATAAATATTTTGTTTCATTACATTAAGAAAGAATTCCACTCGCCACCATCAGATGGCCTCCTCTGTTGCAAAATGCTGATAAAACGCTAAATAAGTTAGGAGCGAACAGAATCATAGAATTCAAACGTAATATTTTGGCAGTGAAATGGCTACCGCTGTAATAACGTCGATAGTGTTTTGGCTAGCAGAAGAGTTCGGCGTGAAAAATTGCGATTCTAAAACGAACCAAAAAAGCAGGTGTGCCAAAATGCTTTATTAGGTCAGCAAAGAACATTTTCTACAGAAGTGTTTTCGGTTTCACATCGCAGTATTCTCCTCGGCAGGTGGTGAATAAAAAGAGCATTGGTTTTTCTTCACAAATTGTTTTTCATTTATTATTGTTCTATCACGCCGGAGCCTACACAATTTCTCAACAAAACAAGGTGACTTAGGTTTTCTGAGATTTCCGGAATAGAGTCAATGCGATTGCTTATGCAGAGCAATTGCACAATAAAGACACACACCAAAACAAGGCTAGGCAAATGTATGATCTCTGACCTCACAGCTGCATATGGAGGAGAATATGAATAGAACAAGTAAATGCAGTAAGTCACCTCGAGCATGCAAATAATTTTTTTACGAATAAAACAACAGAACCGTATAGCGGCACAAATCAAAACAGTTTCTCACTGTTTTGCTTTTGCTTATTGTTTCATTATTTGCAGAGCATGAGAATAATAGATATCATAAACAGTTCGAAACATTGCAGACGTGCGAAAGCATCCAAATATAATGTGATGCGGCTTTTAGGTTTATTGCAAATGCGTAGCTTATATGAAATAATGTTTTGTGTGCGTATTTTTGGGACGAATATTCAGGAAAATATGGTATCATATATGCGGCTGCGTTATTAAGTTATTAACAGTTGTTAATATGAAATCAAAATTGAAAATAATGCCTGCTCTATACTGATGTTATCCGCAAGCCTGCGGCCAAGAGAACAAAGCGCGAGATTTAAAAAAACAATTGCCGTATCCTTTCCTTATGTATACATGAGAATAAATTTGTCTTTACACTAAGCTTTTCTGCGTAATATTCTTGGTGCTTTCCTAAAGGCAGAAGTGGGGGGCAACTTGTATTTATTACATCCACAAAAGTGTAGGTCATTTAAGTTGCAGTCAGTGGGAAATGTCAGAAATATGTTGACACAGACAAGAAAAAGGCTGCGAAGAGCAGGCGCTAAATGCTGAAAGAAAAAACAACAATGGCACATAGAATAAAAAAGGCTGGAGGAAAATATTACTGGTACCAATATTGATACAATGTTAGCTATAAGTACGACGAACAATGTTGGCTAAAGCCATCTTTTCCAATATTGGAGATATGTTCGACGGACAATATTGTCTAGAGTGAACTTTGAAAACACTGGGCCAATATTGGCTTCCAATATTGGGACCATGCACAGTTAGGTGTGCATTGGTCAAATATTGGAAGGAAAGAGGGGAGAGGGAAAGGAAGAAGGGAAAGGCTAAAGCACGGCATAGCCATAAATATTATAGTATATGAAGTGGTGGGAAACAGAAGTGAGGGTGAGAAGTGATATGCTGGTCAAGAGGAGGGTTCCGGGTAAAACAGCATACCCATGTATAGTTTAGTATGGCAAGGAGTGGGAAAGGGAAGTGAGAGTGGAGAGGAGTGATGTGATTTAGATGAGGATGGGAAAGAGCAGGGGAGAGTGTAAAGCATGGTATAGCCATGTATACTGTAGTATAGCAAGAGAGAGAGAAATAGAAAGCAGGTTAAATAGAAGGTAAAAGAGGAGGGGAGAGGGTAAATCTGGCTTAGGGGGAGTGATGTAATGGTGGCGAGGTGGGGAGAAGTGAGGGCAAGGACGAGGGGAGAGGGTAAGGCATTGCATAGCTATGTATAGCATAGTATACATGGCTGGTTTTCCCCCGAAATAAAAATCACCTAAAATAATGTGGGGGTAAGCCCTATCACGAGTAGGCATAGGTTGAAAGAAAAATCGGAGCTCACTCAGACTCACTCAAGAAATGTATTTTGCTCTGAGAGCTCACACGGACTGAGACTCGCGACAGTTTTCGTCAACCGGACTCACTTGGACGCAGACTCACGAAATTATTTCTCGACTGCGCTCACTCAGACTCAAACTCACCAACATATTACTCAGCCGGACCGACTCAGACTCATGGCTTCACCTGAGCCTGAGTGAGCCGCCTCATGAGTTCGTTCGTCTCCTCGGTTGCGAAATGCTGGTAACACGCTAAATATGTTAGGAGCAAACAGAATCTCTGAAGTCAAGTGTAATATTTTGGCGGAGTAATGGCAATCGCTATAACAACCTCGACATTGTTTTGGCTTGCAGTAGTGTTTGGCATGAAATCTACTATTCTAAAACGGACCAGAAAAGCAGGTGCGCCAAAAAGCTTTATTCGGCCAGCAAAAAAATATTTTATGCAGAAGTGTTTTCAGTTTCAGATCGCTGTTCTCTGCTCGGCAGTTGGTAAATAAAGAGAGCATTGGTTTTTCTTCACAAATTATTCTACATTTATTATTGTCTATCACGCCGGAGCCTACACAGATTCTCAGCAAAACAAGGTGACCCATATAATTTCTGAGATTTCCGGCTAGAGTCAACACGATTACTCATGCTGAACAATTGCACAATAAAGAAACAGACCAAAACAAGGCTAGGCAAAAGTATGATCGCTGACCTCGCAGCTGCATATGGATGAGAATATGAATACAAAAATAAATGCCGTAAGTCAACTCGAACATGCAAATAACTTTTTTACGAATAAAACAACATAACCGTATAACGGGACACATCAAAACATTTTCTCACTGTTTTGCTTGAGCTTATTCTTTCATTAGTTTGCTGAGTATGAGAATAATACAGATCAAGAATGGTTCAAAACATTACAGATGGTCGAGACCACGCAAATATAATGTGATGCGGCTTTTAGGTTTAATGTAAATGCGTAGCTTATATAAAACGTCATGTGCACACATTTTTGGAATGAATCTTCAGGAAAATATGGTATGAGGTATGCGTCTGCGTTCCTTGCAGCTGTTCTGAAAAAAAAAATGACATCGAAATAAAAGAAATTTTTCCGACATAAAAAAGCCTAAGGTCTGAAAATGGTTGAATCGTGGCGTATTAGCCCACATTAACAATTCAAAACAAAGTGCAGGAAATTTCCCTAGCTGAATGTTCGATATACACTTGCTATCACGTGGATGATAACATACGTCCTATTGCAGTGCCAGTGATACGACGAACAAATAGAAGAGTTATTATGCAATTTATTAGCTTCTGATTGTACGCCCTTTATCCTTAAAAGAAAACCTTAGGTGCATGGTAAACACATGTCTTAAAATAGCAGATTCTAATGGCACTAAACGAATTTGTATGCAGAGTTACATTCCCTCAAGTTTCTGCGATAAGCGTTTCAAGGAAAGAAGATGAATTTTAAGGGCTCGTTTGCTTAGTCAGACACAATATTAATGCGAACTAACAGACAATAATGCCAAAGAAGGTATAGGAGATGCTATTTGTAGTATTTAGGATATAAATATGAATAATGTAAAGGGGACGAAAAGATAACTTGCCGCCGCCAGGGACCGAACCTGCGACCTTTGAATAACTCGTCCGGATGACCGACGCTGTTGCTCAGTGGTAGAGCATCGGAGCATACCTGTGATGTTTAACTTCTGATGCGTCGAATTACAATATATTTTTATTTATTCAAATACTGATTTTCTTGATTATGTAACTGTTGTTTTGTCAAGTTTCAGGTGATTTGCCCATTGCAGTACCTTTTTGAAAGTGTATGTATGCTGTTTAAAGCCACGAACAGTTATAAATGGAAAAAAAGTTCTCGTAAAAAAATAAATAATTTGCTTCTAATGCTGTGTTTTGTTGTTTTTTGTTAAGTAGCACAGAAACTCTGCTAGCAACTATCAAAACATGCTTCTCAAGAAGAACATAAGTTCATGGTAATGTAGATGATGTATTGCTGCTTCGCACGTGCTTTGGTGTCACGAACTTCGGGATTAAATATAGGTGTGTAGACAGAGGTGCTTGCACTCTCCACAGAACACTTGGATGAATAGAGAGGCACACTGCTAAGTTATTTCCCGGGAGAATATTTGTTTAATGGAGCTTGGTGCATAGTATCGGCTCTGATGTAATTGAAGATGTAATCCAAACATCATAGGAAGCTTGCAATATCACCTCCTGTCCTGTGCTGTATGCCGTCGGAAGCAGGCGATTTGTTCACGTACAACATTGCTACATGCTCTATGCTAGCTGGAAGCTGGTCAACGACTTTCACAACTTTCTGTAATGGCTCAACACAGGCCCATAGCCAAGAATCTTTTTCGGGAGAGGGCGCTTGCTGAAGGCCTTCAATATTTGAGAAAAACGCCTATTTTCTATACTTATATTAGGTAAAGCACCCCCTCCATCAGAATTACGGGAGTTGGGCTCTGGGCCCCCTCCCCTGGTTACGGGCCTGGTTCAATTTATTTTCCATAATAAATCAGTCTTGAGCAGCTCGATGGCTTCTCACTGAAAAGACTTAGGATAATTTTCAGTACTGGTGAACAGCTTCAGCAACGATATTTAAATTGATTCTTAATGTACTTTCAATGCCATGTATGAACATGGGCTAATAGCTTGTCAATGTTTTTTTAATAACAATGTTTGCAAGGAGAGCGCCTGAACAAAACCCTCGACGGCATGTTGGCAATATACGTCGACGTCGAACACGACTTGGGATGGCATTCTTCCAATCTTGGCTTAAAACAACGCAGGGCAAGAAACAACACACTTGACGGCGTTCAAGCTCGTTTGCGGAAGGAGCCCGGAACGAGCACGTTTATTTGCAATGCGCCGAAGAAGCTCGACAGCTCGATCGCCTCCGTATCAAGAACCAGCAGAGGATGGACAGCCGTCACCATAATCTTCGACACCACCACATTGAATACCAACCGAGTGACCGCGTGTGGGTCAGGACGACCATTCGTCCACGCGGACTTAGGTAGAAGCTTCGTCGCTGATACTTCGCCCTGATACAAGGTACTTCAACGTCTCTGGGCACTGGAGTATGAAGTCATTCCGGACGGCGTTACAAACCCTCAGCAGCCCAGCACACGACCTAAGACGTCGTGTCGTGCGCCTTAAGCCGTTCTAAGTGCTTTACGATCCTAATGACTAGTTCTTGCTTGTTTATTACTATTCTTTCGTATTGCTTGCACTATTTCACTTCCATTTTTTGTTTTAAGAATCGGGGCGATCTTTTTCGAAGGGGGCACTGCGACACGCATTTATTGGTTATCTTTTTCCAAGCACGACATTGCGACACGCATTTATTGGTTAATTTCGATGTATTAGGGTTTCACCCACAAAAGCAGCTACGCTCGGGGCAGACCGCGCCGGAATATTTCGGAAGCCTCGCGATTGTTTCAGATCGTGTTGTTAACATTACGCGCATTATGCGACTAGTAAAATTTATTAGAGAGCTCAGGGGAGCACAGTTTTATCTACGTTTCTCTAAAACAGGAATGAAAGCTCGTTCCTCGTTCTTTTGATATCTTGGAACGAGTTACCGTTCCTTTAAACCAAATGGAACGCGTTCGAGTTAGAATTCGAACATTGCAACGTGCCGTCATCTTAACGTTACAGTTGGCTTTTGTCGAATGTAGTGTCGGATAATTCTGAGGCAAAATAATGTAAGCAATTGAAAGCTCCCATCGAGCAACATATATTATGCGAATTCGACATCGCCAGCAGCAGAATATATGTAGATAAAAGGAATAAAAAGAAATGAGCTTTTTATAGAGCACCGGCCAAATAACAGACATGTCTAACATGTCAGCAACATTGGTGATCGTCTATTACAAGTGCAACACATGTGGCCAGGCCCTTAGTCAGGAATGTTTTTCGAAGGGGGGTAGCTGCCTAAAACCTTCACTATTTGAGAAAAAACACTGATTTCCATTATTTTTTTTCGGTAGAGCATCGCCGTCCATCAAAATTTCAGAAAGGGCGAACGGGGGGGGGGGGGGGGGGCGGGCCCCTTGGCCTTCTTTCTTGGCCACGGGCCTGCATGTGGCACTTTCCATGTCGGTCTTCAAATGCGTTGTTAGGATAGTGAGCTTCAGATTTTCAAATAGAAATTTCGGCGCATGCAGCAATATAACTGATGAATTGCTTGCACAAGGCGCATCGAATAGAACAAAAAATAGGCGAATAATCAATCGTGATTCCTTATAGCAGTGGGAGTCGGAATTGATGGCCAGGATGTATATTCGCGACTTAGTAAAGTTTATTGTTCGTACTCTCGAAGAGTTGTATCTCGACGCTGGTATTCGATCAACAAAGCTGTTTCATCGTCAGCACTCCATTGGCCATGTTGAAGAGCTCTTCCATCGAAGTGCGTGAGGTTGCTGCCATGTGTTTTACACAAATAAGAACAAAGTCAGCTGAGGTCACAAGGGCGAGGGCAGGGTCAGCGGTCGCAAGAAGAATATTGCGCTGGATTTACGCGTACCATTTATTGCATGACAGAGACGTAACCGGTGTGGCGGCTGTCGCACTGAACTGTAACAAAGTTATACACCGATAGGCGCGGAGATAAATCAAGTGAGTTAAAGGGATATCTGCCCAAACGCAACCATCGAAGGCACCAGGTAGGCGCCAATAAGGCGCCCGCGTCCACTGCATTTGTGTCCTCTTTCCTGCCATCCGCGCAACCGGTTGTCAAAAGACAAATTTGTCGATAGATACCGGCGGCATGCACGCGATACTAAAGGGACCATTGAGGCAGTCGCTAAAGGTTACGTGACGAGAAAAAATCCGGCACATTCCATGCACTGTGGGAATCGGTGAATGTGAAGCAGCCAACAAAGAGCTGCAAACATCGCCTTGCTTGTCCTTGACGCAAATGAAGTCATTCATGTCCTGACATCTAGTTGACTATACATATTGTAGAGTCTATAGTGTATTGTATCTAGTTCACTGTACATATTGTTGGTTGTACATGCATGCACGCACGAGAAGCATGCATGTACAACCTGGTATATGCAATGTTGATGAAACGTATATTCTGGTATATACAATGAATGACTTGTCATTTATGTTCGTCACGTAGTCATGGCATGTCATATAATTTCTGGCATATCTAGTTAACAAAAGGGCGTTAAGCGCGCCAAGACAGTGTCATGCGATTCATACCGTACACGACATGTATATGATGATTTGCACGTTAGGGCCTGTCACTTATGTTCATCATACTCTTGCATTACCAGTTCTGTTATACATGATACATGCATTACCAGTTTTGTTATATACAATGTTAAGGAAACGGCCGCTCCCACGGCCGTTTCCTTGAATGGTGATGTAAAAATAGTGTAAAAATGGTGTATATGTACAACTTATTTCGCAAAATACTACCGTTTCATAGCCTATTGTGAAAAGACAATGCGAGAAACAGCGAGGGAAATCAGCGTTGTCCTACAAGAGTTTAAAAACTTGAAAGGCACTTGAAAATTACCTTTCAACTCCATCGAGAAAATACATAGTTTAGATAGAAGCCGAGAATTTCCAAAATTGTTCCAAACTCGACGCCAAAGCTATTACGTTCCGCTCCACCGCCACTTTGTCCAAATATTACCGACATTTTTTTATTTATCGTAATTGGAGGCTGATTCTTAGCACAGTTTCCATGTGCAGAGTATGGGCTCAAATATTTCAGTTGAAGGGCAACAAAACGTTTTTTCCACAATCTACATTGACGCTCTCATTTTTGCAATCAGCGCTGGTGCTGTCGGCTTTTTTTTCGTCTGTAGTTGTTATTTCGGCGCTGTGAAGTCATAACATCATGTCATAGAAACTTGCCCAAGCTTCCGTGCTCCTAAAATGTGCTATCATGTGCATTTTGGATTGATATCGTTAAATGGGCTAGTTTCGCTTAAATGTAGGTCTCGGCGTCGTCGATTGTTGTGAGCGAGAAATCAGCGTGGGCGAAATTTCCGTGGGCGAAAATTCGAGATAGATGGCAATAAATAAAAATTCCGGCAGATCCCACGCACCGTGAGAATCGATGTAATGCGAAGCAGCTAGAGAGAGCTGCATACATCGCCTTCTTTCTCTTTGAGGAAAATGAAGTCATTCATGTCATGACATCCATCCTCGGGAACAACTTTCTGTGGCAATGAAGGGAAAGCCACCGAGCTGCAATGCACGTATCCTACCGCTAATGAATGTAGTCCCACAATTGCGTCCGTATTTTGCTGCGTGAGATATATAAAATGCTCCTTCATTTTCTACATGTAGCTTTTTGAGACGGAAGGCAGCGCACACAAGCGAGATATTTGTATTTCTTTTATGTTATACGTTGTCACTTTGCGTTTTTGCATGCTTGAAAAAGTCGCGCCTTCTTTCCCCTACCTTAGACGCTGTGCAGCGTTTGCCTCGAAATGCAGCGCTAGCTATCACTTTCCACGGCCTTACGAGACGCGCGCCCAACCGGACTACTTCGCGTATCAGTACATTGCAGACGCTCCGCCCCTGTAGCTTTCCCTTCATTGCCACAGGAAGTTGTCCCAGAGTATAGTCCACTACATATCCCATGTTTGTCATGCATGTATGCATGAGAATCTTTTATATAATGGAATTATACTCTGGTACATACACTGTCAAGCTAGCGAAAGGGCCATGACCTGTCATTTATGTTCATCACGCACTCATCTCATACCATACAAATTTTGGCAAATCTAGTTATTTTATTTATCTATTTATTTATTTTACCCTCAGGGTCAACAGACATTACAGAGAGAGGAGTGGTAAAAAATAACGAACAAGTTTGTTAGTACAAAGAGGCAATACAATGTTCCTGATTATACAACAGATTATGATAGGCAAAAAATACAAAAATAGCAAATATCAAAATGGCAAAGAGGGAAATAGAAAATAGAAGGATACATTCTGGTAAAAAATAAGAGGAATGTTTCTCAATATAAAATAATCACTGTTACAATTCAATACAACTGGTAACAGTGCAATGTTCTTATTTATAGAGTTACAAATATGGCATATCAGATGAAAACTACTGCAAGGTATTAAAAGAATTTGCTAATACAGTCACAAATGTGTCATGATCTGAAATTGTTACAAGCGATGCGGGATGGCAATTCCAATCATTTGATGTGCGCGGTAGGTATGATTGTCGAAATGATTCAGTTTTAGACGATGGGATCCCAACCTTATGAGCATGGTTCAAACGGTGAGAAACGTAATGCGGCGAAAGTATTAGCAAATCACGTAAGTATGAATGGTGGTAAAGTTTGTGAAAAAGAGTTAAGCGGAGCATTGTACGACGAGAAGCAAGTGAAGGTAATTTAAGGTTAGATTTCATTAGTGTGATACGCGCGTTTCGATTGTAATTAGAAGTTATAAAGCGAACAGAGTTATTTTGTACCATTTCTAATGAATGCACCAAGTCATTGTGATATGGATCCCAAACCGATGCGGCATATTCGAGTTTAGTGCGAACGAGTGTTTTATACAGCATTAGTTTGACAGAAGAAGGTGATTTTGTGAAGTTACGGCGAAGATATCCGAGCATGCGATTAGCGTTACAAACAACATAGTATGAGTATGCCATGTTAGGTTGTTACTGATATGAACTCTGAGGTACTTGTATGAGGTGACACTGTCTAATTGTGTGGTATCTATGTTGTAAACAGGTAAACTAGTGATTTTGCTTGACACACGCATGAATTTAAATTTTTTGCTGTTTAATTCCATGAGCCATGTGTTACACCAGTTAAGGACAGCAGTAAGGTCAGATTGAAGAAGGGCGACGTCGTTAGGTTCAGTTATTTCACGAAAAATTACACAATCATCGGCAAACAGATGAACATATGAGGAGACGCAAGATGGCAAATCGTTAATATAGATTAGAAAAAGAAGCGGACCAAGGTTGGAGGCCTGTGGTACACCAGAATGTACCGCACATTCTTCGGAATTAGTTCCATTAGCTGAGACAAATTGTGAGCGGTTAGTAAGGAACTTTTCAATCCAGGTTAGAAGGCAGGAATCAAGTTTAAGTAGTCGTAATTTATAAATGAGCAGTTTGTGACACACCTTGTCAAAAGCTTTAGAAAAATCGAGGAAAATACAGTCGGCTAAGGAGCTGTTGTCAAGAATGGTGTTTAGTTTATGTACGAAAAGTGTTAATTGAGTTTCGCACGAGTATGATTTGCGAAATCCATGCTGCAAATGATTGAAAAATGAGTGCGACTCTAAAAAGTTTGCGAGGTGAGAAGCCAAAATGTGTTCTAATATTTTGCATCGTATACTAGTCAGAGAAATGGGTCTGTAGTTTAAAGGAGGGTGCTTATTACCTGATTTATGGATTGGAACTACCTTCCCGACTTTACACTCAGATGGGAGAACACCGTCGTTGAGAGACTGTTGAAAAATTTTCGTTAGTATTATGGACGAATAACAGACAGTACTTTGGAGAAACTTGACATTTATTTGATCGCCACCCGGTGCAGAGGACGGTTTTAGTGACTTAATAACGCTTGCGACATCATCGTAACTGAAAATGACAGGAAACATATCGTCGTGGTCATATGGTTGCACAAGGGGAAGCAGTGGCGGTGGCGGGTAAAGAAAAATTTTTTGAGAAAACATCATTCAGTATGTTGGAGCATTGGTCGGTCGGTACAGCGTCACTGTTAAGATCGTTAAGTACTATTACATCGTCGTCTTGGGGATTGATCACACGCCAAAAATTTTTAGTGTTAGTCTTCAACATCGTAGGTAAGGTATTGGCTAGAAAACTATCTTTGGCAACTTTTAAGGCCTGCACGTATTCATCAGCGCTCTGTTTGTAAGCTGACCAACGAGCCTTGCTGTTACTAAGTTTAGACGATTTGAAGAGACGCTTCGTTTTGTTAGACAAGCGTTTTAGCTGATGATTATACCACGGTTTTTTAAGGTTGGAGGAGGTTGCGTAAGCAGGGATGTACTTATCTGTTAATTCCACAACCTTAGCAAGAAAGATACTCCAGTTCGACTGAACGTTGCGATAGTCGAAATCACGTAAGTAATCATCAAGAAATACAGCAAGTTCATTGCTGATAGCAAGAAAGGCGGCCTTGTTGTAATTTCTTAATGTCTTCATCGTTTTAACCATTTTAGGTTGCTCAAGGCAGACTTTAAACGAGAGTAGGCTATGATCACTTATTCCTGGCAGGCATGTTACTTCATAAACAAGATCAGGTCCCGTAGTCAATATAACAACAAGTGTATTTGAAACAGATGGTGTTATCCTTGTTAGTTCTTTAATCAACTGTGCGAGAGAAAATGTACTGCACAGCTCTAAGAAGTCTTGCGCCATAGT
The DNA here is from genome assembly GCF_013339695.2 of Rhipicephalus sanguineus. Taxonomy (NCBI): domain Eukaryota; kingdom Metazoa; phylum Arthropoda; class Arachnida; order Ixodida; family Ixodidae; genus Rhipicephalus; species Rhipicephalus sanguineus. The sequence goes on from NC_051184.2 coordinate 55,495,595, forward strand.
TGAGTTTGGGTAAACTGTGACGGGTACATTTTTCCATAAGAGATTAGGCATATTGAAATCACCAAGTAGGAAAATTGGCAGTGTGGTGTAACGGGAAAAAACACTATTAATTGCATCATGCAAATCACACACAAAAGTTGTAGTAAAGCTTGGGGGCCGATAAACCCCCAAAATTATCTTTTGATAGGATAGTGTTACGACTGCCCATACAATCTCCGAACTGGACGCAGTTTGAATGCAATCGGAAGGAAATTTTTTATTTATCGCCAAAAGCACGCCCCCACCCGAACGATTAACGCGGTCACAGCGGTAAATAGAAAAATCGCGTGAGTTGACAAATAATTCATGGTCTCCGATTGCCGGTTGAAGGCATGTTTCTGTCAATGCGATTATATCCGGTTCGCATGTATCAACTGCTGAATCCAATAAAGCGCGTTTGTTGATAATGCTTCTAATGTTAGTAAAAAGAAAGGATGTATTGAGCAGTTCACATTTGCTGACCCTGTCGCGTTCCTATTTCACCGAACGTTTGGACTGCCGGGTATCAGATGCGTGCTGCGAAAAATGTTTTGTATTGCCGGCCGTAGCTCTGGGTGTTTGCAATGACTCGACTTCTTTTACACATTGGTTTATCGAGTCGTAGATGTACTGCTTCTTATTCGTGATCAACCTTTCATACCGCACTTGATATGTGTTTACGCCAGGTTGATTTCTAGAAAATTCTAATAGCTTTCTTCTCACATCACGTGTAAATTGACAGAAATCTTCGGTCACACTTATATGTTTCTTTTTAGGTGCTGCTGTCGCAGAAAGCACTTTTTCTTTAGATTTGAAGTCCGAAAACTTAACAATTATAGGCCGACATTTAGTTGGTGCATACGAACCTAACCGATGAGCGCGCTCGATAGCGTTGTCTGGTAGCACATCAAGCGTACTTGTTGGAATGGACTATATCTTGGATTCAGATTGTTGCCACGATTCTTGAGAGTCTGGAATACCTCGAAAGATTAAGTTATTGTGCCGGGAACGGTCCTCCTGTTCATTTAGGCGAGATTCCAAGTTCTCAAGGTGGTTATCAAACGACCGCACCGACGCCTCCATGCTATCGACAGCCTGCTCTAAGTGCTCGATAGAATTAGTTTTTGCCTCTAATTCATCAAGCGTCTCCTATATCGTTGCAATTTGAGCTTCGATTTTCTTTTGGCTCGTCCTTATTTCTTTCATGTCGGTTGCTAACGTGTTCTGCACTTTGGCTGACTGAGTTGACGGGGCATGAAGGTCCTTAATGAGGTTAAATATGACTGTCATCTTTTCGGAGGGATCATCAGGCAATGAATCCATATCGAGCAAGGCCTTAGCACGCCTGTCAGGGCCCGGATTAGCTTCAATATCACGAGAAAGAAGTAACAGGAAAACCATCGAAAAACAATCGCATGCAATGTCGGCAAGCACTTCCGGGCATGGAAGCAGAATGAAACACCGGTTATCACTTTTCTTAGCATACAGGGAGCATGGCTTACACACCTGTAAAAGGCAGAAGCGTGGAATTTGCAGCATGCTGTCTCGATGCGTGCCTCCGTGCCCACTCAAGAAGCTGTTGCAGCGCCACCCACTTAAGTCCTGTGCTGGTAGTGACGTCATCGTAGAAAAAGGCCATGCGCAGATGGTTGGGGCGACGATGCTTGCATCAGAGCTTGATTTCTTTCCGTGCTGGAAGTCAGGAAGCTGGTAACCACGATTGCGGGGCGGAAACCGCCATGCTCGCGTGGAACACGGCGAAACTTGCAGCGATGGCTGCAGCACCAGGAGCTAAGCCCGGTAAGCCTGTAAAAGGCAGAAGCGTGGAATCTGCAGCATGCTGTCTCGGTGCGTGCCTCCGTGCCCAAACGGCCTGAAGCGCACAAAGTCAGTGTCATGTAATTTATGCCGTACATGACATGCAGGTAACATTTGCATGACAGGAGCTGTGGTTTGTGTTCGTCATGCAGTAACGTGACGCAATAGCAAATTTGGTACAAGTCAATCTAGTGAAACGGCTGGCAGCGCATGATAAGCGTGGCATGCATGTCATGCCGCACACGATATGCATGTAATGATTTGCATATTACTCTCTCTCATTTATGTTCGTCGTCTCGTCATACCTAATGTCTCGTCAAACCCATTTTGATTTATATGACTTTATTTTATTGGCCGCGATCGCCCCGGGAGTAACTATGCCATGTAAATCATGCTCTAATGATGTAAATCCTGCTGTCCTGTAGATGCGTGTCACGATTTGCGCGTTAGGACCTGTCGCTTATGTTCATGATACACTCTTGTCATGCATTAGCAGTTATGTTATATATCAAGTTAAGGAAACGGCCGCGAGAGCACCAAAACCAAGGCATGTAAATCATGCCGTTCATGACATGCATGCCATGATTTTCATGCTATGGCCTCTCATTTACGTTTGCCATAGAGACATGTTATGCCATACCAATTTTGGTACACGTCCCATTAACGAAACGGCCAGGAGAGCGCAATGTCGTAGGCGGCTAGATAGACGGACGGACGGACGGACAGACAGACTCATAGATAGATAGATAGATAGATAGACAGACAGACAGACAGACAGACAGACAGACAGACAGACAGACAGACAGACAGACAGACAGATAGATAGATAGATAGATAGATAGATAGATAGATAGATAGATAGATAGATAGATAGATAGATAGATAGATAGATAGATAGATAGATAGATAGATACGCCCAAGGTCACAGACGTCCGCTAAGAATTGTTTCACATTTAAAACACTCCCGAGAACTGGGCCGTAGGATCGCTGTCGGTGAGTGCGCGTAAATAAAACCAACGAAACCTCGGAGATATACAATTCACGTGGCAAGGCGCTCCCTCTCAAGAACTAGAACCAAAGTGTAACTTCGCCGCCATAACGTTGGGAGCATTCATGGGCAGCGGAAGGCCACCGCGCGAGGTTTTGGTGGTTAGCACGTCGGTGTTTCACTCACTTTGTGCGGCTTCTAACGTTGTGATGGGTTCCTCTATCGCGTGCGCGTCGAACACCAGATTCGCGGTGATTCGAGCTGTTCGAAGACTCCGTGCAACCACGCGCAGGCGCCTCGATTACCTTGAATCGAGCTCCCACTTTTCCAAATTCCGACAAAGCCACGGGGACGCCTAGCTGAACCAGCCGAATACCTAGCCGCACACGCGAGAAAATTACTCTCAGTTGGCTGTGTTCGCCCCATAATTTTTGTTCATCAGTGCGGCACTTTTTTTTCTAAAACAGCCAAGTCCACTTATAATGAAACTGAGAAAAACGCAGATATTTGGTTTTTGAGAATATAGGTGGGCCTGCTCGTACAATTATTTGCCAGTGTTCTCATCTCACCGAAATACGCAAAATCTATATTGCGATAAAATCTATGTAGCCCACTATCGTAGGTATCCTGGAGTAGAAATTGGATTTGGCTCGTATATAATGGAACCTTTTATTTGATCTTGAATTAACTCGCAAAAGAAGGCTAAATCGGAGCAAATGAGCTATATAGCAATATTTCGCAACTAAGCACCATTCTTATACATCCGTTAGCGCCGTCCTTTGTTGCATGAACGTAATGGCGGTGAGTAGACTTGTAGAGCGAGAGATCCTTCCAGGCAAAAGGCGCATCATTCTGGGCTGTTGGCAGCGTTTTGTTGTTACTGGGATCACTTGAGGTTGGTTGATTGGTTCCTATAGGAGAATAGCTCAACCCACTACAGGGGATCGGCCACAAAGCGTGATTTAGTAGAAATTGGGAAAAAGTTAAATAAAAGGAATATGCGAAAAAGATACCATCTCCGAACTGACCAAGTACATGAACGAATGCTGGAACCGAGGATCCATACCTGACGAATGGAAAAGAGCGAAAATGGTCCTCATCCCCAAAGCCCGGAAAACCCCCAAATCTTGACAACATTCGTCCCATATACCTTACGTCTTGCGTCGGAAAGTTGATGGAACACGCCTTCCTCAGTCGTATCAACGCACACTTGGACGGCATCGAAGCGTATCCGGACACCATGCTCGGGTTTCGAGCTCATCTCTCCACGCAGGATGCAATGTTCCAAATCAAACACCAGGTACTTGACAATAAGACGAGCGGTACCAGGGCCATTCTAGGATCAGACTTCAAGAAAGCCTTCGACAACACAACTCACGCAGCCATACTACGCAAGATGGCCGTACTAAATCTAGGCAACCGAGCGTACATATACGTTAGGGATCTCCTCACTAACAGGAGTGTCTCGTTAACGCTGGGCATACTCGGATCAGAATACACAAGTATGGGCAGCGTCAGCACCCCATAAGGCTCAGTCATCTCGCCGATGCTCTTTAATCTCGTTATGATCGGCCTCCCCGAACGCCTAAAGGGGATGGAAATCCAGTGGAGGGCTGGACAGAAAGGGACAGAATGACTTGATACTGTGACATTACAGGATTTTATCAAAAATCCAGGTGTATTTATCCACGCCAAGCCCCAAACTCGAAAGGGTCCGATCGGTAGATTGGAGGCAATTACAAACCCAGACCTTCCCCAACCCCGTTCACCTCAGGAGGATATACCCAGATATCTATTCGGACGATAAATGCAAATTATGCGGCTGGACTCAAGCATATCTTAGGCATATTCTCTGGTAATGTGCGGTTATAGGCGAAGAAAATGTGCTCTCCCCAGATGAAGCTGCAGCGCGGCGGACGGCGGCGCTGCGCAGGTCAAACCTGCAAGATCAAATGTGGGCCATCCAGCAAGCCTGTGAGGCGGCGAGGAGACAGGCTCTCCTGTCCTCTTCGGGGGCGGCCTAGGCCCAGGCCACGAATTTGCCGGAGTTCTTAATAAAGTTGCTACCACCACCACCATGCAAAAAAGATTATTTATAGTAAAGGAAAAATGTTAGTGGTATTTCTCTTATGTATGGCATGTTAGTTAAACGAGTGTCCAATAATAGAAATAAATAAGTAATTACAGAAATTTAATTAAAGGAATGAAATGATACATATCTACTAAAAATTTTAACATGGCACTCTCTGTATCTTTTATATAACTGAATATGGCATCACATATGCCCCTGTTGCATTGCCCAGTGCCGACGCCCCCTGGGAGACTAATGCCGATGTGGAAAGCTCAAAGCCAAGTGTTTGAAAAGGTGGTTTTACAAATCTTTGCCTTATCTTTTCGTATCTGCGACATTTTGTGAAGTAGTGCTCTATTGTTTCTGCTTGCTTGCAATAATTGCATTGAGGGGAAGGAACGAAAGCAGGCCTCTGTCAAAAGTTTTGTGACCGTATTCTGCATCGCAGTTTAGTTAGCGTTACTTCCAATTGCCTTGTACTACACCATGTTCTACTCCACGAAAACTGAAGGTGCTGAAAGTTTGTATTGTTTAGGACAGAAGATTTAGTGCGTTCCTCATGCAAACAAAAATTTCGGAATCATGCGATCGTGTTATTAGAGGACGTCCTTAGAACATTTAGGACAGGTCCTTTAAGGGATGCGGGTACAAGAAAGTCAGCCGCTTCATTTAATATCAGTCCAGTGTGTGGGCTTTTAAGAATGCAGGCCCAAGTGTCTCTTTTCGACCAGGCGCGGCGGGCTGCTGAGGACAGTGGAGCCCTGGACTAGGGGCCCCACCCACCTGCTTCTGAAACCACTTTTATTTTTTATTAAACATTTTTTAATTCAAATCAGCTCTTCTTCTTCTTAGCTAGTGTTATGCCGCGCCGTTTCGGATCATTTCTTCTTTAAGGAATTGAGCGGTGCCCAATATCTTCATTTCAGTTGACTTCCATTTGATGTATGCTGTCTTGGAGCGAAAGAAGGACATAGTACTCAAGGGTAATCTCGGAAGTGAACACCGAGAAACAAAAATAAGTGAGAAAGTCGGCCTCTTACTCTTTATATTCGAGTTTTGCCCTGCAACATCATATCATGCCATAAGTGAAACTCGCCCAAGAAAAAGCAATTTTGTAAGGAAAGCACCATAGCAAAGCAACTACGACACAAATGAAACAAATTAGATGCGGCCATGCTGGATGTTTTGGTCACGATTGTTAACGCAGAGCTAGTTTGATGGATCTCGCTCAGTTTGATTCAAACACATGCCGGATTTGGCTCAATTTGGATTCGAAATTGCCCTTTTGAGTTCACTTTAGAAGAAGGAATTCTCCCTTTTTAATTACAATTAATTTAAAAGCGAACGATACTTACGCACGCTTTACGCTCTCTTGAAATTTAGCCCAGTTTGGGTTTCTCGATTTGGCTCTTTTAGGGAAAAAACACCACAAGTAATCTATGGCCACACCAGAAAAGAATTCGTAGGTAAGGATTACGGCGCGTTTAGCGAACGTGTTTAATGTTTTACGGCTGAGCTGTTATGCTCGAGGTCTGCCACGTGTGGTAATAGAACAATTATCATCATCATTAACCGGCACGCTCTCGATCACCGCCCAACTATTCTGTGCAGAAGGTTAATAAGAGAAGCTCAAACATGTCCAGCAGCTCTGCTCTGACCAGGGCTGGGCAAAGATACTTTGAAATTGTATCGCGATACGATACAAGATACTCAGGCAAGAAGTATTGGAGATACAGATACAAGATACCTCCGCAAAAAATGTATCCGATACGATACTTGGCAATTGTATCTTAAGATACTTCGATACATTCTCAAATTTGTTATAATAAATCCTTATAATGTAGCAGCAAACGCCTATGCACAAAAATGTCTGCTTGAAAATTTCTTAACTGTGACTTATTTTGTTTCACTTAAATGAAATGTCTGTTAGTATCTCAAAAGTATTGCTCTTCTTTCTCAAAGTACATAAGTTTCCTTCCAAAACAACTTATAGGGGTTTGTTTTAGCTTCTTCAAAGGACAACTCTTCGCTGACAGCGGTACTTGCTTTGTACAGCTTGCCGACCATCTAGCAGGTTGCCATATAATCACAATAACTTCAATAAAAAGACTTCGCACGACGGCGCAAATACCGGGGATGACTTTCACCTTGTCCGTAAAAGACAGCTTGCACAATACCGTATATCCGGACAGGTGTACAGCAGCAACAATGCTGGTAGCGACATTTTTTCTTTTTTTTTGGGGGGGGGGGCGCAATATGGATACTAGGGGTTTGAGACCTTTCACTAGCGGCCCTGCCCGCACACATGACCGTCTTCGTCTCATTGGTTTTTATTTTCTAAATAAGTATGTTCGTGAGCTGCACAGACATGACTGGTCTCAAGCATTCCTTTCGTGAGGAACATATGGTCACCATGTGCTCAAACATAACCGATGAACAAAAACTCTATATTTCAGAATCCGAGTCCAGATATCAGTCATTCTGTACATTGGTATCGATGTTTCTCGAATCGTGACGCCAAATACCCCTCAGAAATGACTTATATATGAGATATGGGAAAGGCTTCCTTTCAAACGTCATTTTGTTCAAACTCTCTCCGACCCCAATATCTTCACTGTCCCTGCCCTTGCAACCAAATTTCGCGACTGCGGCCCGCTGGCTATAAGCTTAGTTTGAGACCCCTGGTGTATACGTAGATGACATAAAACTACAATGAATTTTCATATTCTACTTATCTGCCGGCGTAAGGGATTCTTTGTTGATATACTCACTAACGTGCAATCTTTTAGCAATTTTTCTTCAAAGAGAGAACACGTGCAACACAGAAATGTCTCAGACGTATTGTATAGTTCCACAAAGCGTCGCAGGACACCGCCGCTATTCGCGCTATTGCCACTTGTAGCTCCCATTACGTGGCGATTAGTAATGCGAAAAATATTTAAGAAAGCCTAAAACAGGAAAACAAATATAAGTTAAATAGAGAGGTGGTTGTGTATCAAACATTCACATTGAATGAGTACAGAAACACAATGCAGACGGCGCCCTTAATAGCTGTGAGCATGAAGTATTGTCATCTTAAATGTTGAGACAATAGAAAATTCAGTGCCTATGGAAAATTGCCTGAAACGGCTCGTTGGGATGCTCATGAGCAAAACAGAGCATTCAGAAAAACAAAGTTTCTCAAATCCCCTTCCTAACATCTTTAAGATGGCTCCTAATGATTTCCAATATTATATTGCAAACTCAATTTCGCTATTTTCCTAATCGGTAAGCAGAATGTTTTGTACTGTTTACTCTAGGTACGCCCACATAATTATATACTTGTTTTCAACATCGCCTTGGCAACGTGTAACTGTGGAAACAGTAGTGGAAATAAAGTAGACAGATAGAACAATAAAGCAGAGATCTTATTTTGGGAGTGCGTTACAAAAGACATACTGCAGTGACCAGACCGGAAAAAGACTGCACAGACTTAGGTAATGTAAGGGATGCAAAATGACAGCTAAGAAAGCACTTGTGCTAATAATCCAATTATGATTTCACAAATTCTTTGAATAAATGTAGCAAGAAGTGAAAAATACGGTACGCCAAGATATTTTCTGTTAGGTAAACCTTTCAGTACCAGTGGTACTAACGCTGTTAGATTCTAATTTACATATAAGTTAATTCATGGCATGCAAGTCAAACTTACATCCACGAGATCCTTCAAATCGCTGATATGTAAAACACACGCGACGCAAAGGAACCCCATTCTTGCACGCATCGCATTTCGTTACGGAGCAAGACGCAAGAGAATCTTCAATAACGACACTGCAGCAACATCAGAATCTGCGCGATAGACGCGGCGCAGGACAGTGGCTAAGAGCAAGTGTCGCGGCATTGACACAACTAAAAAGAAGAGAACTCGAGCAAACAAAAGGTACGTGGGCTGGGCGTACACGTCCGCGCGCTTGTCTTCCTCATCTTCTGCCCTCACTGGGGTACTCTGGAGGAAAAATAAAATTGCGTCACTGCCCTAAGACTTATTCAGATGGCTTAGTGGCAGCTGTACCAGCTTGCGAAGCGGAGCTTGGCCAGCGATTATTGTTTCGCACGGTTGTGTTGCGATAGAAGTATCTTGTATCTTAAGATACACGATACTTCTATCGAATGTATCGGAAATACAGATACAGATAGTCGTCTTTCGAGAAGTATCGCGATACAGATACAAGATACCCATGAGTATCTAAGATAGTATCTAAGAAACATGTATCTTCGATACTGCCCAGCACTGGCTCTGACCCAGCCTTGCACGACCTTTTCTTCCCAATGATACTTCTTTTAGTTCATTTCTGGCAATTTTATATATCTGGAAGGCAATGTGTGTTATTTTAATTAGTACTAGTTAGGACTAGAATATCAGGCTGGACTACTGTATGCACAGTGGGAGACGGCTTTTGAGGAAAGAGAGACACAAGAAGCAATATTTTCTGCTGCGTTTACCGAACAGAAAAAAATGTATGCGTTGACAACAATATTCTCTTATCTCTTTGGAAAGGAAGAACAAATTGAGCAGCTTCTCAGAAATCGACTTTGTATTGTTCCCTCAAGGGCATATTTTCGCGTCAGTTTCCAGGGAAATCTGATTGTTTCCGCACTTTTCGCGCAACGCTTCGTTATACGAAAACATGTTTTTGCCGAGTGCTAGCCGAGAACCGTGGTGTTGTGTTCAAAATATTCCGTTTTCGTATCTTCCTTTTTTGTTGCCACAGGTTCTGGCGGGCACTGTTTTTGTCCTTGATCAAAATCATGCGAATAAAATAAATGTTTACATACGTGGTATGCTTGTACTACGCCGTCTTCTATGTATAACTACAAGGCCATTTTAACGCCACCTTAATATTTGTGTGAGAGATTGTGCAATAACCAGCGTAGCGATGCCGCTCGTGAGACCTGTATCCGTCATCATGCTTACTTTCACAGTAATGGTGAAGTAAGTTTCCAGCTATAAATGATGATGATCATTGGGATTTACGTTCGAAAACCGCGATATGATTATGAGATACGTCGTAGTGGAAGGCCCCGGGAATTTCGACCACGGGGCTGTTTAACGTGCACCTTAATGTAAGCGCATGGGCCTCCAGCACATTACCGCTTTGGAAACGTGGCCGCCGTGGATGGGATTCGATCCCGTGACCTTCGGGTACGCAGTCAGCAGGGTCAGCACCTCAGTCACTACACCACCCTGGCGGGTGTTTGCAGTTATAAAGAGTGGTACCTAATTTGTCCTTTACGCAGTGATAATTTCTCATTATGTTTCTTTCCTTGTGGCCTTAAATATTTAGCCTTTCCTCACATTAGTAAATGATCACCACATTCGAATGATGTATAGAATGTGGTGAACATTTACGATAACGATATGTAAACGGTATAAACAACGTAGGAATAAACATTGTGAGAACGAATGATGCTTACGTTCTTGAATAAAATGAAGGCGCGGCAATTATGTCATTACACGGCTATCTCGGTTGCTTTTCCTCAATTGGGTTCCCTGACTCCACGCCTATTTTCCCCGCTGAATTGCTGGCAATCGTCCAAGCACTACGGAAATTGCTACAATACCTCTCGGGAGCGTTTACTGTACCAGATTGCCTCTCTGAGAGTAAGCCGGCTCACTAATGCTACAACACCGTCCGTAGTGTGGATGCGCCTGCTGGCAAATGATCCGCAGACTAGCAGCCCGCGTCCACGACAAATCCGGATTCGGGCGATCGTCTGAATGCACCATAAGCGGAGAAATCGCGCACCTTATGAGACGGTTGCGTCCTCTGTTGCCCGGCGCGGGTGTCAACCTGAGATTTCGGAAACGTTTCTTGCAATTTTCAGGCAAATATTGCGATTATTCTGGGTTATTCATATGTTTTAAACTATGCTCAGTCATGAAGATTCTGAACTGGTTTTAAGCAATATTAGCCTTCTTGTAGGCCTTCTTCTGAAAATCCATTTTAAGCGTGATCATGTGACAGACAAACGACACCGACAGGCTGGGTCCCCAAAGATTACGCACTTAAAGTTCAGCCCCCTTCCAATACTGCGTAGATGGAACCCAGCGAAGGCTGCGGCTTCACGTTCTGAGGTGGCGGCTTCACGTCGTTTTGTCGCCCGTTCGCGCTCTGCACGCGTTGGCGCTCCTTCAACTGTTGCTCTTCTTCCTCCGACCCAACGACACGCGTCCTTCCCATAGCGACTCCAAAGGGCTGGTAAGCCCCAACTACACCAGAAACACTCGCGTAGCTGTTGGTCGCCGCACCGCATATTCTCGGCGTAGAAAATAATAGGGTCGTCATCACTGCCGCAAACGGAAAGAGTGCAGATTGTGGAAGGCGTTTGTTTGGCTAACTGAAAGTTAGGCAAACAAGGAGACTAACTAAATGTGCACGCGGCAAAGGCGTTCAAAACACGCTGACGAGCATGGGATCATAACGTCACGCGAACTCAGCGCCATAATTACGCATACTACTAACGCAAGACCTATATGTACATTCGTTTGGACAGCTTATGTTTTAGGGTCATTCCATGCCAACTGTCCCAGTCAGGGCGCTCGACAAAAATGAATTTCTCTGAAAAAATCTGAGAAAATTACACACGTATAGACATTAGATCTGCAGTATTTTCCCAAACTATTTTGAGCGGCAAAAATTTTTGGGCACGTGAGCGCCATTTGAACTTCTCGATATGGTGGAAAACCAGGTACGAAGAAAATTCGCTCTAAATGGACCGTTTTACGCATTCATTTGAAACTAGCTTTTTTGTGTTTTTAGAGCATCGGCGCTTTCATTATAGGACAGTTGCTTAGGGTAGCTTTATTTTTTCACTCCTTGGCGCGTAGGTAAAATTGGTTCAATTCCAGCGTTTTCGGGAATTTTTTCTACAACAGACGACTGTAGATCAATGCATCAATTATTTTTATAGAACTCTCCATAAAGCGTACTATTGCCTAAAATTTGTGTTTTGCCTGTGTGAGGCGCGCAGGTTCTGAAATAAAATCCTGAACTTGGCAAAACGCTACATTGGCCTATTGTTCAGGACGTCTGTAGCACCCTAAGGTGGTCCAAGAAAAATAAGCAGAAAAGCGCATACGATTGAAATCATAACATCTTCGTCCACAGAAGTTTAATCGAAGTAGTTTTTGTTTTAGTGAAAGAAAACATTTTTCAAGTTTAGTCCCACCATTGCATCATTTTGCTACGGGGGCAGTAAAAACCGACTGAAATTTACTGGATAAAAAAAGAGGTAATGTATTCACAGAATTTTCAGCTCCTTTTGTTAGTACTTTATGATGTATATTACATATCAAGGAGACGATAAACACAGGTAAAAATATAACAATACGATTGGCTTAGGTGCGAAATTCCCCAATAAATGAATCGCGTTACTTATTGCATGCGGCTCTGAGAATCATTTGGCGTCAAAATAAGTTAAGTCGCAAAATCATGTAAATCGGGAGAAAGTAGGCGTGAGCGTGGTAATTATAGCGGATCCAAACGGAAGTTCATCGTGAGTATTCCGCAACGAACGGCACATGATCTGACAACGCGCCGCGTATTCACGCATTCCGTCCGTCGACCGCGACACTACAGACGGGATATGCCAAGCTATTTTTCACATCCTTATTTGGATGGTTGCAGGCAGCAGATTTTGGTTAAAGTAAAATTTGTCAGTCTAGTAACATGTACTGTTTTACAGCTGTTATGAGATCACAACAGCCTATTTATGTGGCGTAGTTGTCCGGTGCCAATTCCTCCGCCTCCGGTGTGCGTAAAAAATGCAATAAGTAACGCGATTCATTATTGGGGGAATTTCGGCACCTAAGCCAATCGTATTGTTATATTTTTACCTCTGTTTATCATCTCCTTGATATGTATTATACATCATAAAGTACTAACATAAGGAGCTGAAAACCATGTCCTACGAATACATTACCTCTTTTTTTTATGCAGTAAATTCAGTCGGTTCGCACTGCCCCCGTAGCAAAATAATGCAATGGTGGGACTAAACTTGAAAAATTTTTTTCTTCACTAAAACAAAAACTACTTCGATTAAACTTTCTGTGGACGAATTTGTTATGATTCTCAATCGTATGCACTTTTCTGCTTATTTTTTCTTGGACCACCTTAGGGGTGCTACAGACTTCTGAAATTAGGCCAATGTAGCGGTTTTTTCCAAGTTCAGGATTTATTTTAAAGCCTGTACGCCGCACACAGACAAAACAAAACTTAGGCGATAGTACGTTTTATGGAGAGTTCTATAAAAATAATAGATGCATTGATCTACAGTCGTCTTTTGTAAAAAAATTCCCGAAAACGCTGCAATTACCCAATTTACCTACACGCCAAGGAGTGAAAAACATAAAGCTACCCTAAGCAACTGTCCTATAATGAAAGCGCGATGCTCTAAAAACACAAAAAAGCTAGTTTCAAATGAATGCGTAAAACGGTCCATTATAGCGAATTTTTCTTTCGTACCTGGTTTTCCACCATATCGAGAAGTTCAAATGGCGCTCACGTGCGCAAAAATTTTTACCGCTCAAAATATTTTGGGAAAATACTGCAGAAACTAATGTCTATACGTGTGTAATTTTTCTCAGATTTTTTCAGAGAAATTGATTTTTGTCGAGCGCCCCGGCTGGGACAGTTGGCGTGGAATGACCCTTTACAGCGAAAGCTGTTATGAGATCAGAACAAGGGCCGTTCTTGCGCCGTGGTTGTCCGCCACCGGTGTCCATAACCACTATCGCGCAAAATGGAAAAAAAAAACGAAATAACAAATTTTTCAGCATGAAACGGGGTTCGAAACTGAGCCCAGCGTGGGAGCCCAGTATTCTACTCCAAAGTCATGCCCGTGCTTGAAAGTACTTTGCAAAAAGACCCCATGCAGGCTTCGTGTCGGGAACGAACCACATTAACATATGTTATGTAGCGTAGGAGAAGAGTCAAATAACAACCAGGCGTCACACAACGCGGATTCATTAACCAGGCGTCACACAATGCGAATTGCGCAACCAGTGGGTTGTTGACTGCTTCCAACTCATTACAAAGGGATCTGCCATAATTCTTCGTTTTCATCAGCCACAGTATCTGCAAAGTGCACATAATGACTTAAAGGTATTTCGGGTACCACGGTTCTCCGCAGAATGACGAAAAAAAATCATAGCATATCCACGGAGTGAATGATGATGAGTGGGCGAAGCTGCGGAGGTTCATCGGTAAACTGTGAATCTTCCGTGAATTCTGCCCAGTACATCATCACCGACGTGAGATCGGGCGCGTTTATACTAAAGGTTCGATGAGTTATGACGACTTGCAGCTCACTTTAATTTTACATGTACGCTGTGAATTTTCACTGTTTAGAAAACCATTGCTTTAGAAAACATCTGGCGTCTTTCGTTAAGCAGCTGGCGTCTTTTCGTTTTGCTTTAGAAACATCTGGCGTTCTTTCGTTTTGCTTTTAGAAAACATCTGGCGTCTTTCGTTGGTTTATTTCATCAATCAACGGCATTTTGAACAAAATTTTTATTGTTTATTCACGCACAGGAGAAATCTCACCAGGCACTACCTTGGAGGTAAACAATGGCTGCTAATGGGAATGAGAGACAGAAGAAGTCGGCTTTTAGCTAACACTTACACTTCTACTTCTACTAACGTTTCCTACTGGAACATGCGAATGGCTGCTAATAGGGAATGAGAGACAGAAGGTTCCGGCTTTTAGTTAACGCGCACGCTGCGAATTTTTTATTGTTCAACAACGCACAGGAAAAATCTCCCACCAGCACCACCTTGGAGGTCAAGATCTGGTACTAGCATTACGACTGGTTACGCACTACGACTACGACAGCTACGAGGGACGAACGGGTGCCGCCTTAAGGAGCTTCGCCCCTAAACAGCATAGTAGCTTCTGGCCTGTTTTACAAAACTTATGATTATTTATAGCGTAGTGGGTTCCTCGCAAGAGCACTTTTATTGGTTGCCAAGGAAGCCCATATGGCTCCCATGATTATTTTCCTCAGGGTCTCAATAGAGTTTTTTTCCCTGTCTCTCTCTCTTTCTCACGTTAGCCTATGCTATATAGCGTGGTCGGAGAGTGAAATAACGACCGGGCATCACACAATGCGAACTACGTAACGAGTGGGTCGCATAACGTTTCCAACCCATTACAAAGGGTACAGTCATAAATCTTCGTCGTCACCAGCCGTTGCATCAACAAAGTGCGCATAATGTTTTACAGATGGCACCTCTCTTCTCCGCAGAACTACGAATAATGGCGCAGTGGGTGCTTCCGAACTTCTCAAAAATTAGCTGTGCCTTAATGGGTACGTTGCTAGCGTAATTGTATTAGCAACGCCAAGAAAGTTTACAACGGGATCGAAAAATGCCGCTCTTCCAGATTTCGCTGTGACTGTACTGCGCTTTCCGCGCAGGCCTGGCGTTTTTTGCTGACAGAGGCGCCAGGGGTCATTTTTCGCGTCTTTTAAGTAAGCAATAAAAATATAAATACACCTCTCACGAAAAAAAGAGGGTTGGTTTAAGTCAATGCGATGGACAATCTTTCAATCAGTGGAGTAATTCATTTCATGTTCGGGGCAGGTGTCGGTCCTTTTAACTTTTTGCTTGTATTATTGCCCTTGCGTTATCTTTTTTTGAAATAAGTGTTAAATAAACCTCCGACGTCCAGTGGTGCCAGTTAGGAGGGATAAAAAATCACTAGAAAACGCGTAATATGTGTCCGCCGAGATTACGAAAGCGCCCATCGCATAGAGTTAGTATAGACTTTAGAGGAAAAGCTGCCCAGAGCGCCCTTGCAATAGAATCTCTGACCACAAGAAGCCGCCTATCCGCCATTACTGTACTGTGCGAGCGTTACCAGCCCCCGAGACGCATGCTAGAATTGACGGTAGTATTAAGTTTTCGGTCATTCCAAGGCAAATATTCCAATCAGGGCGCTAGACAAAAATCAATTTCTCTAAAAAATCTCAGAAAATTACACACATCTTGGCATTAGTTCTGCAGTATTTTCCCAAAATAATTTGAACGCCAAAAATCGTTGCGGCACGTGAGCGCCATTTGAACTTCATGAAATGTTTGAAAACCAGGCACGAGAAAAATTCGCTATAAATCGACGGTTCCAGGCATTCTTTCAACACTTCCTTTCTCGCGTTTTAGGAGCATCGTTATTTCATTATAGGACAGTTCCTTATAGTAGTTTTATATTTTTTACTCCTTAGAGCGTAAGTAAAATTGAGTAAATTGTCGTGCTTTTGGGAATTTCTTTAAAATAGAAAATTATGCATCAAATGCAGCAATTATTCTGATAAAACTCTCCATAAAACGTACTACCACCTGAAATTTTTATTTTACCTGTGTACGGCGCATAGGCTCTAAAATAAAATCCTAAACTTGACAAAAAAGGTTACATTGGCCTATGTTGAGATGTCTGTAGCGCCCTAAGGTGGTTCAAGAAAACAATAAGCGGAACAGCGCATACTATTCAGAATCTAACAACTTCGTCCAGAGAATGTACAATCGAACTAATTTCTGTTGTAGTTTAGTCCCACCATTGCATTGTTTTGCTATGGTGGCAATACAATCTAACTGAATTTGCTGCATAATAAAAGAGGTAGTGTATTCGTAGCACATTGTTTTCAGTTCGTTTTGTTAGTACTTTATATTGTATATTACATATCAAGGTGATAACAAACAGGGGTAAAAATATAACAATGCCATCGGCTTAGATGCCACAATTCCCCAATAATGAATCGCGTTGTTTATTGCATTGCTTATAACTACGCCACAAAAATCGTCTGTTGTTGTGATCTCATAACAGCTGTAAGGCTGCATGTTACCAGAATTACAAATTCTACTTTAACCAAAAATCTGCTGCCTGCAACCACCCACATTAGGATGTGAAATATAGCTTGGCATATACCGGACGTATGTTCGCGGACGACGTACGGAAAGCGTGAATACAGGCGCGTCGTCACATCGTGCGCCGACCCTTGTGGAACACATAGATGAAATTCGTATGGATGTGCTATAAACGTTCACGCTCAACCCTCCTTTCTCTGGTTACATGAACGTTGAGACTTGACTTATTTGACGTCCGTTAATTCTGTGAGCCCCATGCAATAAGTAACGCGGTTTATTATTGGGGAAATTGTGGCACCCAAACCAATGGCATTTATATATTTTTACCTCTGTTTGTTATCACCTTGATATTGCCACGCCCGCTTCATGTTTTATTTTGCTGTATTCGATTTTCGCCCACAAAGACTTTCAGCAACGCTCAGCGCAAACCGCGCTTCATGGTTCGAGAAGATCGCGATTATTGTAGATCGTTTAGTTAAGATTGCGCGCAGGCCGCGAACAGCCTAGATTATTCCAGAGCTTGCGCGACCACCAGTGATAAGACTGGAATATTCGAAGTCACTTGTATAAATGCCGACGCACTTCACCACTTGTCAGTTGATTGACGGTCGACGCTCTGTTCGCCGCTATCAGTCTATTGCTGTAGTTTGACTTTCAGTTTCCCGGCAACCAGTTCGGCCAAATAAAAAGTTTCATTTCTGACGTGCTGACTGCTGCCTTCGTCAACGTCACGACCACGTGAAAATATGTAATAAACAATATAAAGTACTATTAAAAGGAAGTGAAAACAATGTGCTCCGAATACACTACCTCTTTTTTATGCAGCAAATTCAGTTAGTTTGTATTGCCTGCACAGCAAAACAATGCAATGGTGGGACTTAACTGAAACAAAAATTATTTTCGACTAAACTTTCACGGGACAAAATTGTTATGACTCTCAATCGCAAGCGCTGTTCCGCTTATTAAAGACGATAATCTTTCTTGGGAACTTAAACACAGAAATTTTGGTCTGTCTTTCTGTCTGTCCTTCTGTCTGCCTTTCTGTTTGTCGGCACGTCCCTCGATTCAGCCACTCGGCCAAAGTTGAACCACTTGCCCAAGGGCCAGCCGTCTTGAACTGGTACAGCTGTTCATACTTGTGAACGCTGTCGATCAAAAAGTAAATATCATGCATATCTGAGGTGCAACATCACTAGGTAAGTATTAGGTGGCGTGTTCCTTTAATAGAAACTGCATACATACGTAATTTTAAGGACCCTAGTTTCTTAAGCTGCGCTGAAAATGCATAAGAATGGAAGCTTGAGCGAGTTGGTATGCGTTCATCTTTGTTGAAACAGCGCTCACTAGACGACGACGAAGTAAAAGAAGGCACAGGACAGGCGCTGCCTGTCCTGTGCCTTCTTTTACTTCGTCGTCGTCTAGTGAGCGCTGTTTCAACAAAGCTGAAAATGCGACTGCGCTGAAATTTGCCTTCCTCCGTGCCCTTCGCACGAGCTCATTGTTGTGTTTCGGTTTCGGTTCTGTATTGCACTGTACGAATGCCATGGGTTGGTGTTGAAAAACTTTAGTTTTGAGAAGGCCAAGAAGGTGAAAAAAAATATTTAAAAAATGAAAAAGTAGCGTTGTGGGCGGCCTTCAGGCTGCCGGTTGTGGGCGCTGCTCTGGCGTTCCTGTTTTACCCAGGCGACGTGTAAATAAAAGAGTGTGTGGAGAGTACTCGTTGAGTGCGGACGTTTCTCTGCTTCAGCGCTTCGCGCCAAACCGCGTTTTCGGGCTGGCTGGCGTCCCCGCCGGTCGCGTTGGTCACCGCCGGTCTTCGCCTGCTGCTGCGCCGGGACTACCAGCACGCAACACAGCACTCATGTTTCCCGACGTATTGCCAGATGGCGTCCATATCTCACACAGCGCCTCTTCTATCGTCTTTACACGACATTTGCAGCGAAGCACGCAGATACGCGGCCAATTTTTTTTTCTTGGAACACCTTAGGTTGCTACGGACGTCTCAACATAAGCCAATGTAGGTTTTTTGTGAAGTTTTGGATTTTATTTCCCAGCCTATGCGCCGTACACAGGCAAAACAAAATTTTAGGTGATAGTACGTTTTATGAGATTTTCATCAAAATAAGAGAGAGAGAGAGAGAACCAAACACAAAGAGAGAAAATTACTCTCAGTTGGCTGTGTTAGTCCCATAATTTTTGTTAATAAGTGCGGCACTATTTTTTCTAAAACAGCCAAGTCCACTTATATTAAAACTGAGGAAAACGCAGATTTTTGGTTTTTGAGAATATGGCGGGGCTGCTCCAACAATTATTTGTCAGTTTTTTTTTTCATTTTACCGAAATACGTCCAACCTACAATGTGACAAAAATATATGTAGCCCACTATATTAGGCACTCTGGTGTAGAATTGCGATTTGGCTCGTATAAAATGAAATATTTCATTAGAGCTTCAATTAGCTCGCAAAAGAAGGCCAAATGGCAGCGAATGAGCGATATAGCAATATTTTGCGACTGTACACCATTCTTATACTTCCGTGGGCGCCGTCCTTTGTTGCATGAACGTAATGGCGGTGAGTAGACTTGTAGAGCGAGTGATCCTTCCAGGCAAAAGGCGCATCATTCTGGACTGTTGGCAGCGGTTTGTTGTTACTGGCATCGCTTGAGGTTGGTTGATTGGTTCCTATAGGAGAATAGCTCAACCCACTACAGGGGATCGGCCACAAAGCGTGATTTAGTAGAAATTGGGAAAAAGTTAAATAAAAGGAATATGCAAAATGGATCATTTATAGCAAAGCAAAAATGTGAGTGGTATTTCTCGTATATATGGCATGTTAATTAAGCGAGTGTTAAATAATAGGCATAAATAAATAAGTATATACAAAAATTTATTTAAGGGGATGAAATGCTATATATCTACTTATAATTTTACATGCCAGTCTGTTTGTATCTTTTATATAACTGAATATGGCATCACATATGCCGCTGCTTCATTGCCCCCGTGCCGACGGCCCCAGGGAGAGTAATGCTGATGTAGAAAGCTCAAGGCCAAGTATTTGAAAAGGTGGTTTTAGAAATCTTAGCCTTATCTTTTCGTATATCCGACATTCTCCGTAGTGCTCTATTGTTCCTGCTTGCCTACAATAACTGCATTGAGGGGAGGAACGAAAGCAGGCCTCTGCAAATAAAAGTTTGGTGACGATATTCTGCATCGCAGTTTAGTTAGTGTTACTTACAATTGCCTTGTTCTACACCATCTGCTTTTCCACGGACACCTAAGGTGCTGAAAATTTGTATTGTTTAGGACAGAAGACTTAGTGCGTTCCTCTTGCAGACAAAAATTTCGGAATCGTGCGAATGTGTTATTAGAGGACGTCCTTAGAACATTTAGGACAGGTCCTTTCAGGGATGCGGGCGCCAGAAAGTCCGCCGCTTCATTTAATATTAATCCAGTGTGTGCGCCTTTAAGAATGCAGGCCCAAGTGTCTCTTTTCAACTAGGCGCGGTGGGCTGCTGACGCCAGTGGAGTCCTGGACTAGGGGCCCCACCCACCTGCTTCTGAAACCACTTTTCTTTTTAATAAATATTTTTTCAATTCAAGTCAGCTCTTCTTCTTTTATTGCGATAGCAATTATATGGACAGTCTCGGCTGAATTTTGCCGTCGCCGTCGCCGTGATGCACCGTATATGTATAAGTATTTATATATATATATAAAAGGCCCAAAGAAAAAGTAATTCAGAAAAATGCTTCCGAAGCGCGGAATCGAACCAGGGACCTCTTGCTCCGCAGCGAGTGGCGCTAACCGCTACGCCACGAAACGCAGATCCTCCGCGTAGCTAACGGCGAGCGTTACATACACACCCTTTACCGCTGGACGGACTCAGAGACGGCCGGCGCTTATAAGCGTTTCTTCATTACCAGCGAGATGGCGCTAGGAGCACGACGGGCGCATTTAAATGTCGTCGGCGAGCTCGCTCGCTTCTTCTTATATTTGCGCAAGGAGAACCTTGCCCTTCCGCTGTCTGCTCGCGCGGTTTTCTGGTGGTGAGGGGAAGAGGGTTGTTTCAAGGTTTCACCGTGGTGTCCGCGCTCATGTTACGGAGCGTACGAAACTCACTCGAGCTCAAGGGACGCCGCTAAACGAACAAACAGACGATGCGCGCGAACTACCAAGTGTCACAGCTCGACACTTGAAGCACGCTAGTTTCGTTCGCTGCTTCGGCCGCCTTTGCAACAGGAGCGCTGTTCAAACTGAGAGTATCTATTGGCGGGCCTCACTTCGTATAGCATTAGTTTCTTGCTATCGCATTCATTGCTTCGCCCTTGCGGCGAAACTGTGACTTTTTTCTTAGGTAGTGTTATGCCGCACCGTTTCGGATCATTTCTTCTTCAAGGAATTGAGCGGTGCCCAATATCTTCATTTCAGTTGACTTCCATTTGATGTATGCTGTCTTGGGGCGAAAGAAGGACATAGTACTCAAGGGTAATCTCGGAAGGGAACACAGGGACACAAGAATAAGTGAGAAAGTCGGCCTCTTACTCTTTATATTCGAGTTTTGCCCTGCAACATCATATCATGCAGTAAGTGACAACTCGCCCAGGAAAAAGCAATTTTGTAAGGAAAGCACCATAGCAAAGCAACTACGACACAAATGAAACAAATTAGATGCGGCCATGCTGGATTTCATGGTCACGATTGTTAACGCAGAGCTCATTTGATGGATCTCGCTCAGTTTGATTCAAACACATGCCGGATTTGGCTCAATTTGGATTCGAAAGTGCCTTTTTGAGTTCACTCTACAATAAGGAATTTCCCCTTATTAATTCCAGTTATTTTAAAAGGGAACGATACTTAGGCACGCTTTACGCTCTCTTGAAATTTAGCCCAGCTTCGGTTTCGGTCCAGTAGCTCTGCTATGACCCAGCCTTACACGACTTTTTCTTCCTAACGATACTTGTTTAATTCCATTTCTGGCAGTTTTTTATATCTGGAAGGGAATGAGTGCCATTTTAATTATCACTAGTGAGGACTCGAATATTGGGCTGGACTATTGTTGGCACAGCATGAGACGGCTTTGCAGGAATGAGAAACAGAGAAAAACAGACTTTTCCTGTGTTGACCAAATTGAAAAAAAGTATGCGTTGACAACAATATTTTCTTATCTCTTTGGAAATGAGGGCCATATTGAGCAGCTGTAAGAAGTCGGCATTGTATTGTTCAGTGAAGGGCATGTTGTCGCGTCAGTTTCCAGGGAAATTTGATTGTTTTCGCACTGTTTACGCAGTGTTTCGTTATACGAAAACATGTTTTTGCCGAGTGCTAGCCGAGAACCGTGGTGTTGTGCTCAAAATATTCCGTTTTCGTATCTTCTTTTTTTGTTGCCACAGGTTCTGGCGGGCTCTATGTTTGTCCTTGACCGAAATCACGCGAATAAAATAAAATTTACATACGTGGTAGGCTTTGTACTACGCCGTCATCTAGGTATAAATACAACGGCATTTGAACCCCGTCTTACGCCTTGTGCGAGAGAGCTTGTGCAGTAACCAGCGTTGCCATGTCCTTCTTGAGACTTGTATTCATCTTTATGCTTGCTTTCACAGTTATGATGAAGTAAGTATCAAGCTATACATGATGATGATTGTTAGGATTTAAGTTCCAGAACTGGGATATGATTATGATATACGTCGTAGTGGATGGCTCGGAGAATTTCGAACACGGGGTTGTTTCACGCGTACCCAAATGTAAACACACGGGCCTTCAGCACATTAACACTATGGAAATATGGCCGATGTGGCTGGAATTCAATCCCGCGACTTTCGGGTGAGCAGTCACCAGGGTCAGCACCTTAACCACTACACCACGCTGGCGGGTGTTTCCGGTTATAAAGAGTGGTACATAATGTGTCCTTTACATGCTGTTGATTTTCCGTTATGTTTCTTTTCTTGTGCCCTTAATATATGTAGCCCCTTTTCAAAATAGTAGCTGATCACCGCATACGAATTATGTACCGAATGTGGTGAACGATATGTAAACAGTATTTTGGAAGACAGTTTGGCAAACCTAGAAATAAACATTGTGATAACGGCCGATGCTTCCGTTCGTGAAGAGAATGCAGGCGTGGCAATTATGTCATTACACGCTTCTCTCGGTTGCTTTTCCTCAGTTGGGTTACCTGACTCGACGCCTATTTTCCCCGCTGGATTGCTGGCAATCGTCCTAGCACTACGAAAATTGCCACAATATCTCTCGGTAGCGGTTATTGTAGGAGATTGCCAGTCTGAGAGCAATCCGGCTCACTAATGCTAGAACACCGTCCGTCGCGTGGTTGCGCCTGGTGGCAGATGTTCCACGCACTTTGCCGTCCGCGTCCACGACAAATCGGGGTTCGGTCCGTCGTATGAATGCACCACTAGTGGAGAAATTTCGCACCTAATGAGACAGTGGCGTCCTCTCTTGCGCGGAGCGGGTGTCAAGATGAAATTTCGGAAGCGTTTTTAGCAATTTTGAGGCAAATATTGCGATTACTCTTGTTCAATCCTATATTTAAAAATATTTTGAATCATGTCGATTGTGACGTACCTTTCCTCCAGCAACGCCGAGAATTGATGACGATGCCAGCAGCCCTTCTCGCGATTTGTGAAAGCTATCGTTGTTCTGCTTTCGAAGGAGTTCCTGTAGCTATGCTTAACCACTTTTATTTAGAGCTTTTCAACTATTTTAAAATAAGAATAAATTAAGATAATGTGGCATAATACACCTTCCTGGTATTTTTACCGCGTTGTGCGCGCATGCGTCCAAGGTTGCCTGTGCTTGTGTCATGGGTGGCTTGTACCGGTGTCGTTGCTCTCTCGATGCACGAGCCAAGCCCAGTCATCGAAAACGTCACTACGTATATGCGCGGCCGCGCCGTAATTTCTGAGACGAAGTGTAGGTAGCAAAACTATTTCGCTCCAAAATCTTAGCGACTTAGAAACTGCCTGCATGTTTGCATGAGCACGCTGAAAAGTTGCTGAAGACACGCTGACGAGCATGGGATCATTACGTCACGCGAAGGAAGTGCCACTTTATTGCATGCTACTAACGCAGCCCTATATGCATATTTTTATTTAGCAATACCTTTTACCATAAAGAAACGAACAGTATTTCAATACTAACAAAAAAAAATCGTCGATCGCGCACCGCAATCAACGATCACGTGGTCGGGTACAGCGGATTGTTTATGTTTTTGCTCAGAGAGGCGCCACAGGTCATTTTTCGCGAATTTCAATTAAGCAATAAAAATCTAAATACACCTCTCAAGAAGGAAAGAACAGGGTTGGTTTGAGTCAATGCGACGGACAATCTTTCCATCAGTCGAGTCATATCATGTAATGTTCTGGGCAGTTGTCGGTCCCTTTAACTTTTTGCTTGCTTTGTTCATCTTGCGTAATCTTTTTTTTAAATAAGTGATAACTAATCCTCCAGCGTCAAGTGGTGCCAGTAGTGAAGGGTAAAAAAAGAACTAGAAAACACGTAATATGTGTCCTCCGAGATTCCGGAAGCGCCCATCGCATAGAGTTACTACAGACTTTAGAGGAAAAGCTCCCCATAGGGCCCGTGCATTAGAATCTGTGACCACAAGGCGGCCGCCATTGACGCAATTATTGTACCGTGCGAGTGATACCAGCCCCTGAAGGGATGCTAGACTTGACGGAAGTATTAAGTTTACATCGTAATTAATGAAAGTGAGCTCACGTGAAGTTGAGTTGTAAGTACGGGTCAACAGAGCGCCGAAGACGACGCATTGCTACTCACAACTCTATCAGAAGACGCGTAATCGAACTGTAGTGGATGTGGCGGCGTCATCCAGCAAAAGTGCCTCGGAGTACATCATTCTTGGCAGCGGTTCGGCGCGCAGCAAAATGCCTAAATGGCATCGAATCTTTCCTAGAAATCCTTTAAATAAACGTTAAGCACTGTCTGCATGTTGCTAATGTGTCAAAATTCCCGCGTTAGTTTTTTATTGCCAGTACTACTCACATTGAATAGTGCTAATTTTGGCGATTTCTAAATAGATGCAAAAGTAACAATCGCAAAGGTGCAGTAATGACGGTGTTTTTGGGATCGGGGCGCTTTCGGCCCACCTTTTCCTCTTGAGTATGTACTAGCTCTATGGCCCATCGCCAGTCACTTAGCTAACAGCATGGATTACTAGAGCATGGCTGTTGGAAAGGGGGCATGATCAGCACGAATACTTTGCTGTCCAAGCTTAAGGACATGTATCTGAAGCAAATAGCATCAGTTTGGAGCTAACGAGCTACAATGCGCTCGATGGCCCCTCGATAGATTCAAGGTGTAGACCTTTTGAAATTTTCACGTCAGGGTATGGTCACTAGAGGGGGAAGTTTCAGGTTCGGCGGGGCTGCACCGTGCAAAGCGGCGTGGCACATTTCGTGACACTGACAGGGGGCGCGCTCGTCGTCTTGGAGATGCCTTTGCGCTCGAACTGCTTGAACAGCGCCGATGTGGTGGCGCTGCTGTCGGCTCCGCGGAGGATGCCTTGATGCGCGCTTGAGGGGCACACTCCTTGATGCCATCTGCGCCGCCGCACTGTCCTAAAAAAAGGCTGCCTCTCTTGCACGCCGTTGCTGACATCTCATCCTCTAGCCACCATAGCCCAGGGGGCGCCATATTGGAATGTTCGCCTTTTAAAGTGCAAGTCAGGAAATACATCCATAATGGGCTGTGCTTACTCGTGCCTGCTTATTACCCCTGTTAAGCTTAAGTCTAGGCTAGAACCTTTGTTCGCCTAATATTTACATACATAGAACATTGGTTTAGCGTGGTCACTGCCAACCACAGATCCGTCACTGCCTCAACGGTTCAGCAGAACGCTTCGACAGTTGTGCGCAAAAAAGCATGATCGTCACGTCTATGATCGAGCGTGTTTCGTTGTCGGCACCGGCAGCAGCAAGCGTACCAGGTCGACCACGGCGTGAAGTGTTAATAAGCGACAAGTCGGGTGTTCTTGCAGCTGTATACCGCTTTCTTCCATTGGCTCACGAAAAAAGCAAGTCTAGAGATTATCTATCAGTTTCACATCTCCGCGCCTACTCGTTCGCGGCGCGTAAGATTGTCAGCAGTAAACATCGCACAATGCTTCTTCTTCCCAGATAACTTGACCTACATACACGCCGACGATGTCGAAGACTAGGTCGAGGACATGCGCGAATCCAAAGCTGAGCTTTGTAGCCACTAGGCTATCCAGGCACAATAGCAGAGCGTAGCATAGTCTTTTATAGTAAAGCATAGCAAGGGAGTTGGAAAGGAAAGTGATGGTTTGGAGGACAGACGTGAGGATGAGGAAGAGCGGAAGGAGGAGGCGAGAGCGAGTACAGAGAGAAAAAGAAAGAGATAGAAAGACAAATAGGAAAATAGAAAAGGAAGGAAGAGGGTAAAATATAAAAAGAGAAAAAATAGACAGAGAGGAGAAAATAGAAGCAGGCATAAGAAGGATAGTAAAAAGAGAGCAAGCCTAGCCATGTATAGTATAGCAAAGCAGAGGTATAATAAAGAAAAGATGTTAGTGGGTATAAGCCTAGCCAAGCCAGTAGCAGCTCAGTGTCCACCAGCTGCGCTGTGACCCAGCCTTGCTGGATTCAGGTTTTAGAAATCAGGGAGAATTTCTTGAGGCCCCGATGAACTCTCAGACTTGCTTTTCGAGCGTGTGTGGTTGGAGGCGCCCCTAGCAAGTCGGCGTAGAAGAAGCAGCTTCCTTCGGGTGCTGTGGGTCCAGTGATAATAGAGATACAGTTGCCTGCGGCAATCTTTTGATTTAAAGCAAAAGCTGTCATGAGATCACAAAAATAGCCGAATTTGGCGCCGCAGTCGCCCGCCACCGCCTCCGGTGTCCATAACCGCTATCGCGGAAATTGAGAAAAAAACAAATGATAAAAAAATCCCAGGGTCCCATGTGCATTCACCTCAGACGACTTGAGGGCGAATGCCATGTTTTTCTTCTGAGTCCATGTATGAGGGAGCCTGCATGAACGGCCAGTCATGTAGGCTCCCTAGATGTATTTATCCTGTCCAGTCACCCTCTGAATGCTTTGTGCACCTAGCGTCGTTTCGCACTGACTCCAGGATCGGAGGCACTTCACCTGGTTTCGCACTGCACCCGTGATCAGCCCACATTTGACCAAGCTACGATGCCATGTGATAATGTTGTAGGCTTATGCCACAGGAGCGAAGGAACGAGAGTGCTTAACCAGAATCGACGCCAGAACGGAGCACGAGCCGTGGCTGGACGTGCCACTGGGAAGCAGAAGGCAGAAGGTAGAAGAAGCAGAAGAATGCTTTATTTTCATTGAAATATTCTACAAAAAGTCCTGCAAAAAACTCCTCATCCGCAAGCCGACTTGGCTAGTTAAGAATGCATTACAGACATGGAATATTGTGGTTTAATTAGCGAGTACAATGTTTGTGATAGGTCGCACGCTCGGCGGTTTGGCTCGCCGCCTAGAGGGCGCTTAAACTACATTATGTGGTGTTACGTGCGTGACGTAAGCCAGAATTTGTGATGTCGGGATGACGTCACAAATTTTTGTGATCTATGTCGTCATGGTGACGTCATATGGTTACGTCATCACTTGATGATGATGATGATGATTTCTTCGTGCCACTTGTCCCCTACGCTGTAGGACGCGAGACGCCGCCTACGACACGGGACGCCGACGGTCAAATTTCGTGTTTAGTGAGGCATACAAGGCTGTTACCTTCATATCCAGGTATCGAGTGGGATATGAACCCAGAACCTCTGTCTGAAAGTTCAGTATTCTGCCACAGAGCCATGCCGGTGCTTCAAACACCGTTGCAAAAAGACCCTATACAAGCGTCATGTCGAGCAAGGAATCACGTTATCATATGCGACGTTTTTTTTTCTAAACTAGCCACATCCAGAAACTCAAACTAGGCTGCACTTCACAGTAGCGTAAAGTGCGCCTAATTACCTGTCACTTTTAAAACAGTTGTAATAAAGATGGGGCAATTCTTTCTCGTAACGTGAACTAAAAAGGCGGTTTGGAATAAAAATTAAGCCAAATCCTGCACTTGTTTGGATAAAACTGAGTCAGATCCATTAAACAAGCGCTACGTCAAGGATCGTGGCCAAAACAACCAATCATTCTATCGTTCTACAATTCGTTTTTTCTTTGGCGAATCGGCACTTGATGTAGTAGGGCAAAACTCTAATATAGAGAGTAAGATACCACGTTTCCAAGTTTTAGATGCGAAGCAGCTCTTTGACTAGCCTGTGTAACGCTGTCACTCCGTCCGCACAAACGAGAGGCAACGCGCTTCCCTCAGCGCAGTTGTTGGAGCGGTGCCAAGTTGGTCACGCCGCAGCTGGGCGTTGACGTCACGCTCGCCTCGCACGCTTCTCTCGCAGGTGCGCGCGTAAGTCACTCTCTCCCTCACCCCCCGGGGCGCCCGCAGCTGCCGGCTCCAACGCCCGCTCGTCTCCCGTGTCTGCGTTTCAAACAAACGTTTACACCAGTAAACGCTACACCGAGTTTCGCTTCAAACGAATCTTCCAGCGCTCACCGCAGCACCCGCGTTAGCGCCGTTCAACCCGTGACGCCACCCGTGCGCAACGCTGCTGCTTCGCATCCCATCATGGTTCCCTTCGGGGAGATGGTCCAAATTTTTCCTGTATTTTACTGTTTCCTTTAATGTTTCTTCTTTCGCTCCAAGACGGTATATTGGAAATAAAAGAAAACCGAAAGGAAGTTACTGGGCACCGATATATTCCTTGAGGAACAAATGATCCGAAACAGCGCGGCAGAAAACTAGCTAAGAACAAGAAGATATGATGAACTTTTTAATGTCCTTCGATTGATGCCCAGAACAATAAAATGCGGTCCACAGTCCAGAATGGTGCTGCTTTGGTCTGGAAGGACCATTCGCGCTCTACAAGTTTTGTCAACGTCATTAGGACCACCAAAGAGAGGGTGGCATCGACGGAAGCACAGGGATGTTAATTTGGTCGCAAAATATTCTAGGTACTTTATTCTGATGCAATTGAGGTATCTTTTACGAGCTAACTCAAGCTGAAATGAAATGTAATCTAAAGAGCCAAATCCAAATTTAACTCCTGAATACCAACGATAGCGTGCTATATAAATTTTAGCCGCAGTATATAATTTAGTTATTTTGGTGGCATGAACACACTAGCAAAGTTTTGTTGATGGAGGCCCGACCATATTGTCAGAAGCAAAAACTGCGTCTTTTCTTAGTTTCATTTGAAGTGAACTTGGCTGTTTTAGAAAAAAAGAACGCCGCATAAGTTAAATGGGGCGGTAGCCATTAAAAAATCATGTGCGCAACATAAACCACATATTGACTCGGGCAGTTTAATACTTCCAACCCATGACAAAGGGTTTCTTCACTTCTTCATTTCAAATTCTTCATCATCAACCACAGCATAAACAAAGTGTAAATGATGCCTTGTAGATGTTAAGTGGGCACCTGGGTTCTCCGCAGAATGACGAATAACGACGTAGTGGGTGTTTGTCTTCTCTACAAAAATTATGACCATTTATGGCATAGTTATAGATACCCTGAGGGCGTACTTTTATTGATTGCCCCAATAGAGTTTACAACGGAACGGGCTCTAGAAAGGCCGCTCTGAGCTTTCGCTGTGACTGTGCTGCGTGTTCCGCGCAGACATATGGCATATTTTTAGTCTTAAAAAAATCGTGTGCGGAAATAAAGCACACATTGACCGTAATCTGAACTTTGCGACCTTTGATCAGGCAGCTTGAAAACCCTTGAGACTGCTACTTCTGTTTTTTTTATCTAATCACGTGGGAAGTAATAAAAGGAAACGAAGGCCTGGTTGCCGCTACGTTGGGGAATCACTGATCGAACGTTCTATAGCGTCTGTATAGCTTTACGACCTCTACGACCTTTACGACCTTTACGACCTTGATACGTAAGGTAACGTACCATACGTATGGTGATACGTATAATACGTATGGACGAGATTGATTCGTATAGTTATACGTATGGTGTAGTCCACTATAAAAGAAGAACTCATCGTCCAGGTAATTTGCACCTCCTCAAGACCACTGCCATGAGCAGGTACACTGTAATGTTTCTGGTTTTGATGCTCTCCATTGCCGTGTAAGTGAAATATGTGTTGATTTCCTTCGAGCTTGGCTTTTCCTAGAACTTAGTAACTTATATGCTTGCGGCATTATCTGGGTTTTGTGCCGCGAAGATAACCTTACTAACAATGAATACCGATGAAAAAACGTAACTGTAATCCTTGACCTAGACATTTTAACACGAAAGTGTTTAATGCCCGGGTCCACCAACTACATCCTTTAGGGATATGACGTTGTTAAAATGGACACCAACTGACGCGTGAGAAAGAACAAAACCAAGAAAAAGATCCGCCGCTGGGAATCGAACCCACGACCTTGCGGCCGCGACGGTGAGCGCCCGACGCTCAACTGACTAAGCTACCTCGGCAGACGTTAGATACTTCACGAATGCGCCTTATAGCTTTAACACATTCTCTCTCGCACGGTGCTATCTGTTGGCGGTGTAGGTAGCCGGGAGGGAGCGGGCCGGTGCCGCCTCTGTGAGAGGTGAAAAGAAGTAAAGCATCACGATCGGCTCCGACTAGTGCTTACTCCGAGACTGCGCTCGATATCGGAGGTCATGGTTAAAGCGCCTCGATGCCAGCGAGGGACATTGACTGCGCTGGCGTCGCGGAGGCACCCTAGACGCCTTTCGCTTCGTGTTAGCGTGCGCCGGCTCATCACAGTAGTGCAGCTTCCGCATGCACCAACCAGAGGTCTCCACCGCCTACTGCTTCGATTCCGAGAGCACCGACCAACAAAACTACTGCAACACGCGTTGGAGAAAGGACACGATTTCGACGGGCCAGTGTGGCGCTTTGGTGCAGCGAGACAGAGGCCAGCGGGACGTACATATTTGGGGGTCAAGCTGCGATCCTCTGCCTCCCGTGTTGCTGAAGCGCAGTGTGGTAGTGTATGCATGAGCGCAAGCGCCAGTTACCCATTACGAGAAAGCGCACACTGTGGCGTTTCTCTCCTTACTTGACGACGTTTTGAAGAAGACCATGTCGGGTACCAGTGTTGATTATGAGCTGTTGATGTCGCCTGTACTCGGGATTCACGATTCGCTGTGTCCAAATATATGTTCACAACTTCAGTTACCATACGGTTTAATCAGGATCATGGGCGTTAGTCGTCGCGATGGAGACATGCCACAAGGCGTCAACATAGGTGAATCCACATCAAACGGGGCTATAGCTGCTAAAAACGAATATACATTGTACAGACTCTCATATATCACTACACAATAAGCAGCACTTCTGTGAAGACACCTGTCACTTTCGTGTTATACCGATTCCTATGACGGAAGGATCAGCCATATTTTTTTAGTGAGCCCAGGCCAGGCGTTATATACGACCAAGAACACCAATAAGTGAATTTTTTGAGTTATTTGAGCTTCGGCAATAACTTCGCTACATATCTCATCGTTCAAGACAGTCCTATCAACTGGAAGAACTAATTTAAAATAATTTTACTTTATGTGTTATGATTCTTGTGGAAAATTCGTTCCTATGCTGCCGTAAATAAGGCAACGATGTGGAAAATTTTTAACTTACGGGAAGATTTCTTCCTAATTCTAAAGCAGTCTGTCTTTAACCGGCACAACATCTCACTAAGATCCATTGTGTTATTATTTTTATCAAGCACGTGTTTAAGCTGCCTTTTCGCACTATTTGCAGAATTTTAATATTGCCTAAGTAAAAATGCTGCTTGCGTGGTGCTGCGTGTCAACATTAAGAATTCGAAGCTAAACATACGATCATCCCACATGATATTTATTTTCCCTTGATAAGGCTGTGCTCTAGGCGTAAATGTTAAAAATATAAGTAGAGCCTGATTGCAAAGCCTCATTTTTCCATGGGCAGGCGAATCATTAAAGTAGAGGAAAACTTTTTGCCGTAGTTTAAGCTGCTGCTCTGATATGGAGTTTATAGAATGTCTTGTGAAGGACGAAATAGGGTGTAGTTGTCTAAAGTTTTACTTTTGCGTGCACGTTTTCAAAATGCTGCTTCTCACGTTTCCAGTTACCAGTCCAGCGCGAAGCCCAGGCAACATTCTGAGGCCAGAAAAGTTCCAGAAATATCTGCCAGGGTGATAAGGTGAGCATTTTTTTGCTCGTTTTAAAATGTTCCTGTTCTTAAACACCATATTTATTTTCCCGGTAATAAAGAAAATATACACGTGACCCTAATTTTTCACTTAGATGTCTGGTAGTGGCACTTTCGTGTAGTGTTCGTGTGTTCTGGTGTATTCCTAGGGTTGATTTGAACAAAAGGGAATGAATCAACGGCTTGTATTTTTTTCGTTAGACGCAAACTAATTAAAACAACAGACAACGAAGCCAATGAATGTATTCGGAACATTATTTGTAGTCTTTAACTGTAGCATTATAGGTAAGATATAATTGTAAAGAAATAAAGTGTACGAAAACACTACTCTCCGCCGGTAGAGACCGAGCCTGCAACCTTCGAAGAATGCGTCCGATGCTCTATCAGTTGTGCTACAGCGGGGCTTGTCGTCGCGTCCAATTTTTCGCGTTTTCCTGCGCATGTAAACCTGTGAGTGTTAGTCAGCGCCACTCGCGGCCATGGCGCAGAATGTGGCGCACTCTTTTTAGCCAGATGTCACCGCGCAGCACGGAATCCTTCCGCAATCTTTTTGCGAGCTGGCAGCTGACCGCTCAATTTGTTATTCACCAGCGCACAATTTCGACAAGGAGAAAAAGGAAGAGCACACCACAGCACTTAACATCAATTTCCTTGGAAGCATTTTTTCCCTTACATATGTGGGCAATCAACCTCATCATTGCGCACGTCACAAGACTGACGCTCTTCCCTCCGTTTCTAA
Organism: Rhipicephalus sanguineus; assembly: GCF_013339695.2. Lineage (NCBI taxonomy): Eukaryota > Metazoa > Arthropoda > Arachnida > Ixodida > Ixodidae > Rhipicephalus > Rhipicephalus sanguineus. The sequence goes on from NC_051184.2 coordinate 55,528,360, forward strand.
ACGCTAATCGTAGAAATTGCAGTTCTTTAGTATATAACATGACCGATGATAACTTGCCGCCGGCAGGAACTGGCAGGTCCCTGCCGGCGGCAAGTGATCTTTTCTTCCACTTTACTTTCTTCACATTTATATACCAATTACTGCAATTAACACCCCATATCCTTTACTTGGCATTAGTGTATGTTAGTTCTCATTAATATTGTGTTTATCAAAGAAAAGCGAGCCCTTAATAGCCATATTCTTTGCCTCATATATATTCAGACACACAGAGGATCAAAGCTTGAATGTATGCATAGAACACGACGGCAATACAAAAACTTCGATAGGAGCCGAACGAGCGATCTTATTTACCACCGCATCTGTTCTTCGTCAATTTCATGTAGCTATTGTTAGCTGCGCCTCGGAAGCGTGAATTCGTTTCAACTATCTATCTTTGATATCGTACGAGAAGTGAATGCGCAGCTGTCGTAGCGGCAAGCGCTTGAGTCAGCTCGATAGGTGGTTGATTCCATAACATTGAAGGGCTGCTTACTTGTTGGGTTTGTCGCTGATCCACTGTTTCCTCGCTTAGTTCAGGGGATGGTATTTACCCGTTTCACTTATACAGTCTTTTACACCACGCAAAGCTCAGCTAAGTCGGCCTCCAGTGTTTTTGAATTTAGCTCCTAGCCGAAACTTGACTTGAAGTAAGATGTCGCAACGAGTAGCGTTATAATTAATGCGATATATATTAAAATAAATTTTATAAGCTGTACACATATTGTTGCGCAGTTGTGACAGTGAAAAATGGGACAGCGGGAGCGGCAAATACGCAACTTCTCATTGTCTTTCATGCACCGTCTTTTATGCGTCTTTCATACACGCATTTTCGTTGTGTTTGTTGCCCGCGTAAGCTCCAGAATAAACTGGACTACTCGCTTCGTGCGCGCAATCTGATGGGAAGTCTATACAACAATCAGGAGGATATTTATATATTTCGGCGCAGCTTGCGCCTGGCGGTGGTACGAATGTAACAGCCCGATCGCGTCAAAATGCAGAAAAAGCGCGCGTGGCAATGCACTGTAAAATAAATTAGCTTTCGCCGTTAACGTTTAGCTATTTTATGCCACACGGGCTCACGCAAAGTTGTGGTATATAATGCATTATTGACATTTTCTAGCACATCACGGCGCAATCACGAATTTTATTGTAATTTTATGGTTGTAGTTAAAATAATATAGAAAATGTAATGCTTTCACGACAGGGTTGCATTTCGCATTATGTTTTCGAAAGGCCTAATTTTATGCGCTGCTGGTACCACGGTACCGCAGACATTTCTTTTACAGTTTTCCCGCTGCAAACATTTCGCAGGCAAAATGCTCTTACTCATTTACGACAAACGCCGTCAAGAACATGTTAGTCCGTATTTAATGAACGCAGGCCTTTAGCGAATTCTTAGGTATGACTACATCTAACACCGTTGGTGCGACGCGACGACGCCAGATCTGCGTAGTGTGTTATTATTGGTAAGACAAATCTTAAGCCAGTTATATTTAGCTCAACTTAGAACTTTTCAACTGCATGGCTGTAGGACGAAGACTTCCTTCATTTGTGGCGTCCGTCAGCGAGCAAGAAAAAAAAAAAACCAAAGTGATCATTGAGCAAACGATTACGTAATCATGGTCTCGCACGACGACGTAATTAATTGACGGCATCAATAGGTGAAATCTCGACCCCTTTGGGAGCTCTTTTGGAAAATTCAAGTGAAGCTGTACGCTTTCCTACGTGTGTCTCCGCGCAGGGGCGTAGCCACGTTAGGGCACACCGGGCCCGTGCCCCCCCCGAAATTTTTTTTTGCCATAGCATGCAGAGCAGAAAATGACACTCGATCTGCCTGCTCGTCCCCACTACAGATCAAGGAGGTGCCCCCCCCCCGAAAAAAATTTCTGCCTACGCCCCTGTCTCCGCGTCAGTCGAGTGTAGGTGCTGCGTTGGCAACACGGTTGCAAGATTGTACCGAGCTAAGAGCAAATAATCATCACAAAAATTGGGGGATCCTTAAGCTTCGCCTTTAAGAGTTGAACGCGATAGCGAAATCCGGCCCTTAGTGCGCACTTCAACGACTCAGTGCATACTTATTAATGTGTTGTTACGCACAGACGCACACAGACACACACGCGCGCGCGAGTGCGAATGGTACAGGTCTTTGATCTAAAGCAAGAATCACATGGCCTCCAAGATATACGTCGCGCTCTCGCCATCTCCGAGGCCATAAAGAATCTCACAATGACTCACAGATGGCAGCACATTATCTAGAGTTTGCTGTTTGCGGCCCCCTGGGTCCCAATCTAGCCCCCCGTCCAGTCTGGTTCCCCCATTCCCACTCCCATTTATCAGCAATAAAGTTTATTCCTCCTCCTCCTGCTTGATCAACGCCTGCGCAAGCCGGCGTTGGCTTGATATGTTTCCCGCTAGATGGACATGGTTGTCCATTTTTGTTTGAAAGTTCGTGTGTGTTTTTAGCGGCGATGGCTGCACTATCCCGGCCTTTTTCGGCGTAGTTTGATGGCCTCACAAATGCGCCTAGAAATCGCCGAATGGGCTGGTTTCGTCGTGACACCTGCCGAACAAAATGCATTAGGAGACTTCTTCCACTACATGGCATTTATGTAGTGTTTTTTTCCGGAGCAGCTGTAAGTAACATCGTGGCTTTGTGGTAGGACACCTGCTTGGCACGCGAACGGCCCGGGTTCGATCCTCAATGGGACCGAAGATTTTGTTCTTTATTTTATTTGCTTCTTTCTCGGTTTTTCGCTCACGGACGATTTTTCGCTCACAACCAACGGTGCCGACGCCGACGGCGGAATTTCTGCGACACGAGCTCTCTAACGCTACCGCGTTAAAAGAAGCCCAAAAACAGTAGCGCTACTTTTGCGAAGAGGCAGAAAAGGAGCGGAGATTTAATATAATTTTGCATTCTTCGAAATATTGTCAATAATATAATAAAAAGATCACATTATTCGAACGTGACCTAAAAATAACTAATTATTTTGTACAGCGAAAAGATGCGCAACTATGAGCTAAAGCACCTAGTAACTTTTTAACATTGACTCCAGCGTAGTTAGTCTCCATTCGATTGAATGCACGTTTGCCAGTACATGATAAACGTAACTTTTTGATTCTCCCAACGTATGTTTGACATCAACATTCAACTATTGAAAGTCATTGACAAACGTGCTATTACTGCTCATGATGGTTAGCGCACCTCGCTAATGTCCCGCACGCTGTACTTGGCACTGACTTCCTAAGTTTTTTTAAACCTTGCGGTGGACATGTATGCTCATCGCCTCATTTATCTGAACACACGCGTCCTCATGAATTGTATGCTATGCACTTCCTCGTCAACGGGACTTCAAGCACGCACAGCCGTTTCGCCGTACGCAAAGATACTCGTTGGTATTACCAGCATTACGAAGCCACACACCAGAGAGTCACCGGGGAAGCATTCCGTCACTCACCACATCGGGACCACTGGACCTCCCGTTTTTACACGGTCCCGTCTACTATCTGGAGAACGCCTCGCCATCGCCCGGTGCGAGTTTGAGCACATCCTCAAACATGACATTGTGAGGCCTTCCTCAAGGGACAGGGCATCGCCGCTCCACATGGTTGCGAAGATCCTGGGAAATGGGAAAGATGTGGGTATTACCGCGCTCTCAACGCCCACACCCTACCAGACCGTTATTTGCTTCCTCAGTTACAAAACTTCACATCAAATTTCTCTGGGTACACAATGTTCTCTATGGTTGACTTAGCGAATGCTTGTCACTAGGGTCTTATAGAACCCGCCGACTTTTCGAGGACGGCCATCACCACCCCATCCGGTGTGTTCGACTGCGCAATGCTGCACAGACGTTTCGGCACACTATCTCACGCGAGGTCTAGATTTTGTATTCGCTTACCTTAATGACCTCCTCGTCGCAAGCTCATCCGGCACTGAGCATGAAGCCCACCTTCGCACGCTGTTCCACCACCTGGATGATTGCGGTGTCGTCATTAATCCGAATAAGTGTCACTTTGGCGTCGCCACAATCGAGTATTTAGGCCACCTGGTCACTCGACAAAGTATACAGCCACTCGCCAACAAAGTAAACTTTGAAGGCTTTCCACGCCGGACTTCCGTGAAAAGACTCCGAGAATTTCTGGGCCTACTAAACTTTCATCGCCGCTTTCTTCCAAAGTCTGCCACATTCACAACGTCCCTGTCCACCCTGTTGGCTATAAAGGAAGATCCGGCTACGCCAATGGATTGTACCGAGGACGCTGCATCTGCTTTAGGCACCGCCAAGATGGTGCTGGCAGACGCCACCATTACCATACACCCCGTTCCTGGTGCCCCGATTTGCCTCATCACAGATGCGTGGCAGTCGGCGCTGTTCTTCAGCAGAACGTATCCAGTTGGCAGCGCCTTAGCTTTTTCTCGCAGAACCTAAAGCCACCGGAAGGAAAGAACAGTATATTCGCTCGAGAACTCCTTGCTCTGTACCTCGCCATCAAGCATTTTCTCTATTTTCTGGAGGGTCGGCATTTTTACATCGTTAAATTCACACGCCCCTTACGTTTGCCATCCACCGCCACCACAGCCATTACACTGCACGGCAGATCCGCCAACTATGCTTTATCTCCGAGTTCACAGTGGATCTCTCACACGTCCATGGAGCGGAAAATGCTGCCGCTGATGCACTCTCCCAGATCGATGCATTGTAGACACTGCCACCACTAGACATGGAAGAGCTAGCCGCTGCCCAAGCAAAGACCGAGCTGCATCGTCTTATTTCCTCATCGACGTCTCTATTGTTCCCGGTGTGGCCGCTTCCGTTCTCTACATCTTCAATGACGTGTGAAACGTATACACGTGTTCCTGGACCCTTCGTGCATTCCGCTTTTGTCGCGCAATTTTTAATTATCTGCACAATATGAGTCATCCTGTTATTCATGTGGAGCAAAAGCTAGCCGCCTCTTGTTTTATTTGGCCAAGCATCAATGCAGGTGTCCGACGCCGGGCGCGGACCTGCCTTCAATGCCAGCGTGTCAAGGTTTGCCGTCACACTGTGACGTGATTATCCCCCTTTCGGCCTCCATGCGCGATGTTTTCTGACCTCCACATCGACATTGTCGGCCCCCTTCCGCCTGTTACCTGCTGACTTGTGCGGATCGCTTTACCAAAATCGCCGGGAACTTCAACTTTTCCGGCATAACGGCACCGACAGTTGCTAAAGCTTTCACAGACGGCTGGCTGGCGCGCTGTGGATGCCTTTCTGCCGTCACTACCAGCGGAGGTCATGAATTTCAATCGGCCCGATTGAGCGCACTTACTAACATCCTAGGTATTCGACACATCCACACGACAGAGCTCCGACAAAGCGTACTTCAGAAATGATGGTAATGGCGATGGGTACTCAAGAAGCACCACATATATTTGTTAATACAGGCAATATTTCTTAAGTAATGATGTGTTCTAGCTAAAGCAGCCCTTATAATATACTTTAGCTCCAAACGCGGCAGATGCGGCCATTGCGCGGTTTGTGCTGGGTGTGGCGATAAACTACCTGAGAGCGGGAATAGGCAACTATATTTTTGTTTTGTATTATGTTTTGAATAATAAAAATATTGCCAATAACGAAAGCAATAATTTGAAAAAAAAAAACATACTCAGACTCTGAAAACAGCTTACTTATTTTTGAGGAACTGCTACGAGGCGAGACACTCCGACGTAGTATAGTGTCTAGTTCCTAGCCACTGTTGATGTAGCGAGTAGCGAAGGTAGTTTGAAGAACGCACTCGCGGGCAAGTGCGCTTGTCGGCGAGTCTGCTTGCCTCCTAAAGTGCACTTAAGTTGGCCCTTGTAAACAGCTGCGCTGTGAAGAGTGATGTTAGCTTTTCTGGTTCAACGATGGTCGCTGATCTATCCACTAACGTCTGTTTCAGAGTTGCCAGTGGGACCCATGTCCAGATGGCTGCACTTGTCCCAACTTTCTTGAAGCAACATTTAATCTCAAAGGATATCGTTGTCGCTGAAAATACTTTTTCGCCGATATCTGCGTTCAAACACAATCGTGTTCTTAATGAAATTAAATGATAAATAAACGATGAAACACCATCAACTGATGGCGGGCAGAGTTTTCTTCTTGTGCTGGAAGCAATATTATTTGAGTTTCACAATAGGCTAAAAGTTCTGGGAAGATGAAATCTTGAAGCGATAAAAAGTCTTTGGAACACTGGCTGCTGCCGGAGTCAACGCCGACAAGCGGAATAGTCTTTTTCAAGGTTGCAAGCGCTGCAAGTAGTTGCCGCCTTCGAGAAGACAAGTCCACTTGTCAAAATGTTGGCTTCAGCGAAATCCATTGTTCCAAGAATAATTCATTCGCTTCAGTATATATAAGGATGTGACAATCAGCATCAATAAACTATGGCGAATCACGTATGCGCTCCAGAAATACGCATTCTTGCAACGAATAACAATAATCTGTAATGCGTGAGCTTGTGTGGTTAAATAGGCAATACCATTTATTTTTACTCCCATTACAAAGAACACTGTTCCTTAATAAGGAAGTAAATTGCTGGGAAACTGACGACGTCTGAAGATGGTTGACATGTTTTACGAATAGTCTTCTAGAATAATGAAATGTTTCTGCATAGGTGATAGTTAAGGCGCGTTTATTGTATGTTATATTGTTATTATGCTAATAAAGATATTTATTGCGTGGACAGCATGAAAGCAGCTGCGCATTGAACATGGCGTTGAAAATCCTCACCTTTTAACGACATCGCGTCCTCGTCCATTATAGGTACGCCCTTTGTTGACAGAGACAAAGGCAGGGCATTGATTAACAATATAAGAAAGAATGCAGGCAGCTTGAGCCAGTTTTAATCCTACGTAGCTAACAGCCTTGAACAATGCCGCTTCAGCAGCGTTGAGAAATCCATCGACGAGTACAAATTGTAGCCGTGTTTTCCACTCGTATAGAGAGACAACCACCTGTGGCGCATTTGTTTCTACCACTCGCAATGACATGTGCACCTGCCAATTGTTTATGTCGTCTGGTACAGTGAAACCTCGGTGATACGAATCTCACGGGACCGCCAAACATATTCGTATCATCCGAAATTCGTATCGCCAGAAAGCATAGAAAATTAGCATGCGGCAAAAGAAAGCTGGCGTACATTTTCATTTATTCTTTTTCAGGGCTGCAGCAACGTCAGGAAGAACCCTGAATGATTGTCAGTTAAGTTTTTAGATGTCTACAATCATACCAGCACTCGTAAATATACGGTCCGTACGCGCGTATTTAATTAATGAACCAGGTGCGTTGTGACCCGCGACAGCAGTAGCCCCTTCGAAATTTTAGTATGCTTTTTTACATAACAATCGAGTACTCCAGCGAAAGTAATGAAAGAAGCGCATTGACGCGATGGATCGAGGCCACAGAATTACAGAACCACGGTCCTGTGTTATGATTTTGTTATCACGGAGGTGTTGGGGATGGTTTTTGGGAGATTTACGGCCGTGCCCGCACAAGTGCGACCTCAACGGTCGCGCAAGTTGACGTTGTGAGGCTGACTCCTTCGCCAAGACCGTTCCCACCTTCTTTCGGTCCTCGTCCACCTTTAGAAAAGTGTTTTTCTCACACCGTGATTCTGACGATTTGGCGGTGCGGAGCGCATGCCCACGCTTGCGTTCCCGCGCTCGCACGTGCTTGGCGGGTCTTCCACGACAGCGCGGACAGCACCTCTTCGTACCTGGGCGGTAGCGTACGTTCGTATCAAACGTCGCTGGGTGCAAATCGGTTCGCAACAACCGCACTCCATTCATTGCAGGCCAATGGGCCTTGGCCGGGACCAACGAAAAATTCGTATCACCCCGAAATTCGTATGAGCAGTGATCGTATCACCGAGGTATCACTGTATACAGCGGGATGAGCATCTCTCACTACTTGAGCCCCTCTGTTCTTATTGAGACAACCACTTGCCAGTCGTATTTGTCGTGCACATGGAGTGTTAATCTCCATGTCCTTAATCCTCAGTGCGGTTGCCACCCCCAACAATTTTATGTCCCTTACACCTCGTACGACCATTGCATCGACCACTTGTAAATGCGTTTATTGCCTGCTGGCGTAAGGATCGACGAGTAGCTCAGCCCACGTCGCAATTCAGACTCCGAGCGCGAGCAGCTTCTAACGTTTAATGCATGGTAGTGACAGACCCACAAGGTAGAGCTTGAGAGGATGCCCCACTGAAGCATTACTCCGTGCTACAGTTAACGCCGGGGAGAAAAAAGAACCCGTCCGGCGACCTAGAAGCTCGTCACTATGAGTAGTACGGCTTCAGACGCTCGGTGCTGACAATGTCACGTCCGATGACAATGTCATGGCGCCTGTCCGAAGATGGTTCAAAGGTATGTATCAAATAGTTGACGGGTGATGCACGTTCCATGACTCAATAGTAACCTTCGTACTTCTGCAGCAACGTTGCGGAGAAACAAGGCGCAGCAGTAGGAACCGAGAGCCACACACACTCTCCAGGAAAAAAAGGTAGGTGAAGATGTAATGTCGATGCGAGTACTCTACTGCCGCTCTTGCTCATTGGAGGTAAAGCCCCACCCTAGGTCGTAGGGATAGTGAAATCGATCAAGGAATCGCTGAATAAAAGTACGGCGCAAAATGATTAATCCTCATCGATGTCCGCCTTTCAGTTATTCGAATTATTCGATTAAATCTGCTCGATTAATAGATTACGGCACCCCGCCCCCCCTCCAACACCACCCCTTGGCCGGAGCGATTGGTTGCGAGGCGACCGATGCCGAGGCGCTGTAGTCGAGCGCATCTCCTCTTTTTCACTACAGCGCATATTTGTACCCTAGTGGAACGATCCTGGAGCCGGCGGCGGCCCTACCCCATAGAGACAAAAATAAACTCATCCTGGTCTCTGTCGCCTACGGCGTCCAGATCCAAGGCCTTACCAAGGCTTAAATCCCGGGCAGGAGGCGGCCCTGCAACGACGAGGCAGAAATGCACTTGACCGCTTCCCTCCGGCTCACAGTCTACTGTCTTGACCTCCTCTTGCTCTCTTTTCTTGTATGGTGTTCTTGTTAATCGCCGGCGAAATACACGCGGGGTTTGCGTGCTATATCGCGTTATTATTACATTTTAGTGCGTATACTGTTTCCTTTATCATGTAATAATGCCGAGCAATTGCAAGAGTAGAGTGGTGTGGAAGTTGTTCAGAGAAGATTCGAAAACGAAGGCTGAGAGGTGCGGTAAATGTGGTAGGCAGAACTCGAAGCCAGCGACAGAAACTCTTAAGATACAACCTGCAGGCCGCCCAGTTTACTAACGTGCGAAATAGTCATGCTCCAAAATGTGGCCATGACGAGAATGACAATATTGAAGACCCGCGTTCCTGAAGGAACTAATCCGCCACTTCAGGTAAGCTATCAGTATCTCGCTCTATAGCCAACAGTAGCCAACAGCCCTCTACGTTTGTGTAAATTGTTTTCAAAATCAAATAACTTTTTGATTACGTAAGACATTCTCATGTTTCGAAAGAATGGATTGTTGGTAATTGATATTGTCACGGGCGGAGAAGGGCAGCGAACGACGACGACGAAGTCCTGAGCGGAACGCGCTTGGACTGCGGCAGCGTTGTACGCTTTTGCTCTCAAATAGTTTCTTCCCCGTAACATCTTTGGTGGAAGGTGCGGGGTACGACTCGCTAGAAAGCACCAGGAACTGGATCTTCGCAGCGGACGGCGCGTTGCAGCTGCCGCGATGACGGACCAAGCGACCCAGTGTGAAGAAGATCCGTCGGGCCCACAGCCGATCGTTGTGGTGCACCCCCGTGATCCTGGCACATTCAACGGCACAAGTGGCGTGGACGTCGACGACTGGCTGGCTCTGTATGAGAGCGTCAGCAACAGCAACCACTGGGACCCAACGTTGGCCAACATCCTCTTCTACTTGCGTGGCACTGCAAAACTCTGGTACGAGACGCATGAAGAAGAGTTGACAAGTTGGGATGTCTGCAAGCAAAAATTACGCGATTTATTTGGGAAGCCTATCGGACGACAAGCAGCTGCAAAGAAAGAGCTTGCAACTCGTGTCCAGACTTCCACAGAGACGTACATCGCGTACATCCAGGACGTGTTGGCTTTGTGCCGCAATATAGACAAGGACATGCCTGAAGAGGACAAGGTCGGACACGTACTAAAGGGAATTGCCGATGACGCCTTTAATTTTCTGCTGTGCAAGGATTGCTCGACTGTGGAGTCGGTCATTTTAGAATGTCGTCGCTTCGAACAGGGAAAAAGTAGGCGCATCATTCACCGGTTTGACCGTCTTCCCAACACGGCGGCTACGTCCTCCTGCGAAGATTTACCCACGCTACATCAACCACAAGCTCCGGAAAATGTCACCAGGATTGTCCGTCGCGAACTCGAGGCTATGGCTCCTGTTATGTCCAACGACAACACTACCGGAAACAGCCTCGCTACTGTTTCATTAATACAGGCCGTGGTGCGCCAAGAGATCGCGAATATGGGCATTTCACCAAACCTTCAAAGTGCTAATGCTACTCCCAACTCGGCTTCTCCCGTCGTTGCTGCTGCTACTCCGACCCTCCCCTCCGCGCCGCGACGAAACCCAGCCGAATGGTGTACACCTGATGATCGGCCCATATGTTTCACGTGCCATCGGATAGGACACGTAGCCCGCCATTGCCGCAGCCGTTGGACCTCATCACCTCGACCAAGCTTCTACAACTGGGGATCCCGCTCCGAACGTGCGCCATATGCTCCGTCCTTTCGCGCTGAGACATGTGCGGAGCGTTTTTCAGAACATTGAACCAGCCGATCCCCATCGCCCCAGCGTCGCCACTCCCGCTCGCCCCAACCTCGCCGCTCTCGGTCTCCCTTTGACCGCTACTCGGGAAACTAGCCGGTGCAGCCCCCGGAGGTGACGCTGCATGCACGACTTGGACTGCAAAACCTCTCATTACTCCGGACAAGCGACGTAACCTTCTTGAAATTCTCGTTGATGGTTTACCTGTGACTGCTCTTATTGATACCGGTGCACAAATATCTGTCATGAGCTCACACCTCCGCCGCCGCCTCCAAAAAGTTCTGACGCCCGCGATTGCTCCTACCGTCCGTATAACTGATGGGAGTACTCCTGCTGTACTAGGAACGTGTACTAGGAATGTGCACATTCTTGATCATCACACGTCCGTTCTGTTCGCTGTACTAGAATAGTGCCCTCATGACCTCATCCTTGATATTGACTTTCTTACCACACACGCTGCGCTTATCGACTGCTCTGCAGGACTTCTTCGGCTAGAACTCCCTTCGTTCTCAGATACCGCTCCTGCCGGCCCACCTCGTCTACGATCCCTCGAGTTCCTTCGACTTCCGCCGCAAGCCGCAGTTCAAGTCCAGCTCTCGCCTTTCCCACTAGTACCCGATGGTGATTATGTTGCTGTCCCGATTCCTGACGTCGCCATAACGCGCAATGTCACGCTGCCCAACACGGTGGTGACAGTAACAGCCAATCAAACTTCTTTTCCCGTCTTCAATTTTGGCTTCTCGACGCAAGTGCTTCCTCGCGGCATGTCACTTGCACATCTGACACCACTGGCCGACCATACAGTTTCCGCTTTGACCACAGATGCGCCACCAGATTTTTCAATGCCGTCATTCGCTTCACGTTCCTCTTGCGACCGCTTCACGCGAATGATATCCGAAGAGCTCACTTCAGAGCAAGTCTCTGCTCTTCGCCGCCTCCTCGTCTCCTACCAGGACATCTTTGACTTCGGCGACCGTAATTTGGGCCAGACATCCGTGGTCACCCATCGCATTGATACCGGTGATGCTCGGCCCATTCACAGATGGCCATACCGTGTGTCAGCACCGGAGCGTGTTATTATACAACGGGAGCTGGATAAAATGCTTCATAAGGGCATAATCGAACCCTCTTCTAGTCCCTGGTCCTCCCCTGTTGTCCTTGTTAAAAAGAAGGACAATAGCTGGCGATTCTGTGTTGGCGATTCTTCTCTGTAAAAATATATTTTCAAAAATTCGGCAGATACCACGTACCGTGGGAGTCGATGTTATGCGAAGCATGCGGCGGGAATGTGGCGTTATTTTTTTTTGTACTGAGAGACGTCACAAAATGACGCTAAAAATTTGTATAAATTTTATACCCACACATGTATGTTGAATAGCCGCATATGTGTTACATAACCAGTTGTTTACGATTGGGTAACGCTGCCAACGGCAACGTGGGTATGATGGAGAACGCACGCACGTTTCACGAACCCGTGTGCATGTGTGGAAGAAATTCTTTACAGTTCTTGAATAAGGTCATCATCACCGTGATCAGTGAGCACCAGCAGCTGGCCATGACCTTTTATAGGATCCGGTCGTGATGGCGGTGACGAGTGGTCCATGTGTAGTGAAGTATGTGGTATAGTAGGGCTGTTAGTATTCGTGGATGCCTTGGTCATTTCGTCGACAAATTGTGAGTTGACAGAGCCGGCGACATGTCGGAACCTGAAGCTACCCTTCGCGTTGATGAGGTATAGGCCGTCGAGGCTGGTAGGCCTGGATAGTGCTACGTAGACCAACATCAATGGATGGCGCTTGTCGTATTCGTAGACTACCTGGGCGTATGTGGCCTTACAAAGCGGCTGTCAATCAATATGGCATCATCCTCGGTTAGCATGAGGCCGTCGCCCAGCCTCGTAAGAAATGAAGAGGTGCACTTTACGGTGCGGTGATGTGGATATCATATGTAACTTTCGTTAATGTATTCCTCAGAGGTCGAGCAGTGCTTCAATATAGCTTGCTGAATCATAGGAATACAAATGTAATGTTTATTAGACTGCCATAAAAGCGGAGCCAGCACTGGAACCACAGACGTTAATATGATATGACGCATGTATCGTAGGAGTACACATCATAGGAGTATCATGTAGTGCTCATGGTTTTCTTGTAAAATTAGATAGCAAGCACCGCAATTGACGTTGCACCGATATGACGCCTGCGTAGGCTGTTTTTCCAAACCAGTTTCAAACCAAACCTCGCGGGCTTAGTGGTAGAATACCTGATCGCCACACAGAAAGCTTGGGTTCGATTCCTGCTGGGATCCTAATTTTCATTCTTTCCATTCGTGAAGTCAACGCTGCCGATGTTGGTTTTTCTTAACGCTCTCGCATTTAAGTTACCAATGTATGTTCTCGCCGTTCCTGGGTAGATTTAAACTGTCAATCACCTGTGGCGCATACCCGTTCACCGCGGCCCGTGGCAAACGGGTATGTGCCACACGTCTCTAGTGGAAAGGGTTTGACGACGTACGCGGCAGGATTTTCACATTGTTCATGTCATGACCCGACAGTCATATTTGTCAAATCCTCTTACCCTCCCATGCCAATTTTGGTCTACGCTAGGTTAAGGAGGCGATCATGAGAGCACCCAGACGTAGGCGGCTAGATAGATAGATACGTAGATAGAAACGCTGAAACTGCCAAAGGTTCGCTAAGAAATGCTTCGCATTTAAAAATGCCAGGCCTGCGCTGAAGCCGCAGCACAGTAACAGCGAAAGCTGTAAGAGTGGCGTTTCTAGAGCCCGTTGTAAGCTCTCTTAAGGCTACGAATACAAGTACACTAGCAAGGTACCCACTACGCCATAAATCACAATTTTTGTGAAGTTGTGAAGCACTTTCTAAGCCATTATTCGTCATTCTGCGGAGAAGCGAGGCACCAGCTACACGTTTGTAAGCATTATGTGCACTTTGTTCACGCTACGACTGATGACGATGAAGAATTATAGCTGAGATCTTTGTAAAGGGTTGGACGCTTTAAACGGCCCACCAGTTATGTAATTTGCATTGGGTGACGCCCGGTTGCTATTTCCTTCTCCCGCCATGCTGCATAACATACGTTGACGTCGGAGAGAGAGAGAGGGGGGCGGTGCGAAGAACTTTATTGAGACCCCGAGGAAATGGATCATGCGCTTTTGGGAATCCTTGGCAACCAATACAAGTGCACTTGCGAGGAACCCACTACGCCATAAATCATTGTAATATTTGAGAAGTAGGGAATCAGGCACTATGCCATTTTTCGTCCTTCTACGGAGAGCCGTGGTACCTGCTAAACGCATGTAAGGCAATATGCGCACTTTGTTGATGCTGTGCCTGATGGCGATGAAAAATTATGGCGTAGTCCTTTGTAATGGGTTGGAAGCATTCAACAACCCACTCGTTGCGCAATTCATATTGTGTGACGCCTGGCTACAGAATTCGCGTTGTGCGACGCTTGGGGCTTATTTTACTCTTCTACCACGCTATATTGCACATGTAAATGTGGTTCCTTCCCGACATGAAGCCTGTATAGGACCTTTTTGCAAAGCAGTTTCAAGCACCGGCATGGCTCAGAGGTTGAATACTGGGCTCCCATCCTGGATTTTTTTTCTTATTTTGTTTGTTTTCTTATTTGGAGCGATAGTGGTTACGGACACCGGCGGCGGCGGCGCACAACTATGGCGCCAAAAACGGCCACTGAAATGATCTCATAACAGCTTTCGCTGTAAAAGCTGCATCGTATTCACAAGGAGCCCTTCCTTGGTTCCTGTGTTTTCAGCGCTATGGCTTTATTGAATCAAAGCAGTATGTCGATGTGCCAGCACTCAACAGTGAAATTTGTTCCTTTTCTAAATTTCAGACGTGCGAGCGCATCCCATCGTCTTGTTACTTATTTTGTTCGTGTTCGATTTTGGCGAAGAGCTGTCTCATCCTGTTGCCACACAAACTCAGTTCTCCTTGCCTTTGATAAACCAATGTTTTTTGTCGCCTTCAGCGTCTTGTAGAACTTTATGGTATTTTACAGCGAAAGTTGTTATGAGATCATTGCACCGGCCATTTTTGGCGCCGTAGTTGTCCGCCGCCGCCGCCGCCGCCGGTGTCCGTAACCAGTATCGCTCGAAATAAGAAAAAAAACGAAATAAGAAAAAAATTCCAGAATGGAACGAGGTTCGAACCTGGGCCCTCTGCGTGGGAGCCCAGTATTCAACCTCTGAGCCATGCCGGTGCTTGAAACTGCTTTGCAAAAAGGTCCTATACAGGCTTCATGTCGGGAAGGAACCACATTAGCATATGCAATATAGCGTGGTGGAAGAGTAAAAAAAGCACCAAGCGTCGTACAACGCCAATTCTGTAACCAGGCGTCACACAACGCGAATTGCGCAACGAGTAGGTTGTTGAATGCTTCCAACCCATTACGAAGGGCTCTGCCATAATTCTTCATCGTCATCAGGCACAGCATCAACAAAGTGCGCATAATGCCTTACATGTGTTTAGCAGGTACCAACGCTCTCCGTAGAATGACGAAAAATGGCACAATGCCTGCTGCCCTACTTCTCAAAAATTACAATGATTTATAGCGTAGTGGGTTCCTCGCAAGTGCACTTGTATTGGTTGCCAAGGAAGCCCATAAGCGCATGACCCACTTCCTCGGGGTCTCAGTAAAATTACAATGATTTATAGCGTAGTGGGTTGCTCGCAAGTGCACTTGTATTGTTTGCCAAGGAAGCCCATAAGCGCATGATCCATTTCCTCGGGGTCTCAGTAAAGTTCTTCGCCCCCCCCCGCCGTCTCTCTCCCACGTCAACGTATGTTATACAGCATGACGGGAGAGGGAAATAGCGACCGGGCGTCACCCAATGCAAATTACATAACTGGTGGGCCGTTTAAAGATTCCAACCCATTACAAAGGGCTGAGCCATAATTCTTCATCGTCATCAGTCGTCGCGTCAACAAAGTGCACATAATGCCTTACAGACGTGTAGCTGGCGCCTCGCTTCTCCGCAGAATGACGAATAATGGCTTAGTAGGTGCTTCCCAACTTCACAAAAATTGTGAATTATGGCGTAGTGGGTACCTTTCTAGGTGTACTTGTATTGTCGCCCCAAGAGAGCTTAACGGCCTCTAGAAACGCCGCTCTTCCAGCTTTCGCTGTGACTGTGCTCCGGTTTCCGCGCAGGCCTGGCGTTTTTTATTTAACCCTCAGCTATTGGTTCTTTTGTGTAACTGCACTATACACTCGAAGCACGACATTGTAATATGCGTGGTGTATTTATTGATTGGTTCCTATTCCTTAGACCCCTCAGCCCACTTCCCTACAGGTTCGTGGGCTGAGGGGTCTTGATTAGGCATTGTACTATTTTCATAGTCTCGCATTTTACATCTTCATCACTTGTTCAGCCAACTCACATGTCATCATCATTATTATCATCATCCGCCTGAATACACCGCACTGCCTCATTGTTGCCAAATTGAATTCATTGTTGTTTTCAGAGAATGGAGAAATGTAAGTGTTGGCAATAGTGCACTGCAGGTGCACGCTGACCCAGCTAGGCCTGAACTACACGTGTTTTCAATTGCATTTGTTTGTTCTCTCCAACAAAGAGTTATCTTGGTTAGGCTACATAGCTTCAACCATGTTTCAATGACCCTTCCATTTTACACTCACTATTTCTGCAAGAAAAATTAATACTGATCCGCTCGACGATTTTCCATTCTTAAGGTAGTAGGCCACTCAAAAAAGAATTTTAGGAGCAGCCATCGTTCAAATAACATTTTCTTCAAAACAAGCATGTCTCATTTAACTTACCCAGCTGTTTATAGTGCAAAATATTCATAGTTTATTTTTTGGGAGGTGATCTTTGCCAAAAATTGCATTAGGAGTGGTAGGCACGGCAGCCGCGATAAGTGACTAAAGCCTGGCTTAATTCACTAAAGCTTTGGCATTTATGTAACTGAAGGTTGGAGCTATGCAATGAACTAGGCTAAATATTATGCACTCAATATCAAGGAAGTAATATTAAAAAAACGAAAAAAGACGGTGAAAAAGAGCCAATTTAAGCACAACCTGTCAGCAAAATCAGCTGTGTATTCAAACATATTCCATCAATTTTTTAAATTCTATTTCACTGTACAGATATGTGTGTTGTTAACTATTATAAAATATTTAAGTTCAAAGTACACACTGGGGAAAAAGTTATGAAAGTTGGCGTCACACGATTTGGAGCAAATTCTTATTTTGAGAATAACGCAAAATATTCAGAGCTTGCAAGAGGTGTGCGTCCCCCTTGTGGCCGTGTTTAGAGAGTTAAATACAATTAAAAACACAGTTACATTTATTGAAATCCTCTTATGTAACAGTCAAAATAAAATTTATAAAGTGTTTTGAATATCATTATTATAAACGAAACAAGAGTTACTTTTGACAAAAGCTCAGTGTGGTTTCGGTTCCGCTAAACAAGCATGGGGTACGGAAAACTTGCTCTAACTTGCCAACTAATAATGATAGGAGGATAATGTTTGTTGCAACATATTTTTGAATGTGTGGGCGTGCACAAAAAACAAAAATTTAAATATTGACCTCTTGAAAAAAATACGACTTTTTAAGGTGGCCTACCACCTTAAAGACACTAAAGGCAAATATTAAGTCGCTGTTGATTGTTGAAATAGCGGTCGAGAAACCTCGTAGTGCTACTTTTATGCCAAAGAAGTGCTTAATTTTAAATAAAATCATGTTTTAGTGGTCCGCATCGCGTTAGCGCACTTCAAATCACCCGCCTGAAACCAGACTTTCATACGTCATTGCTGCCGTGCCCAACGTTGCCCGCCTTTATTACGCGGCCGCCGACACTAGTAGCAGCAGAGCGAAAGTAGCGGGACCCACAGCAGCAACAACGGCCATCGAAGCCATCGAAGCTTGGACGGAGAACTTGACAACGACACATTGGCTCGCGACAGTGGGCTCCAATTCAGCGACTAAGCGACTTCGAGCGTAAGGGTTCATTCCGCGGCACCCAGTGAAAAGACACATCGGTTTCCTTGTTGCAGCACTGGCGTTGTGCACCATTCGGGCATCCGGGAACATCACATGCATGGGGCATTTTGTCGAACTTTGTCAGAGCGACTTTCACGAGCGTGCAAAACACACGCGACAGTACGCGATACTGAAACTACCCCTGAGACGCGACCGCGTGAGTGAAGCAGGTAGCCGGGCGAAGCGCAGTTCGGCGAAAACGGAACGTTTGATCCACGCGCGCCGTTCCCTATGGCAACGCTACAGAAGTTCGTTTTTCCATAAATCAAACGGAAACGAACAAACAGCATTTTATTACGTCTTTTGATGCACGGAAACTTCTTTTTTTATTGCTGCTAGTTTGATTACTAGTGATGTATTGTAGGCAGACTCTCATACGTCATTGGAATCACTTCGAAAATGTCCCACTCAAGGCGCTGATCATGTGATACATTTAGCTTTATTTCTCGGTAAGTAGTGCACTGCTGTTGATAATATTGCCGTTCTAGACGTTGCCATACATTGAGCTTTCACTCTGACATAAATTGTTATTAGGGGCGAAGCTCCTTATGCCGTGGGTCTGTCCATCCTCCGTTTCTTGGCTTGTTTGTAATAGCCACCTCTAGTTCGTGAGAAGCGCGCGTTCTGGTATGCAGAAGAAGAAGACGACGTTGACGAGCGAGACTCTCGTGCGTGTTCGTCTGTGTGGCGTTCTTTCTTCTTCACTGCGTCTCGTGTTTTCAACGACGACCGAAGACAACATTTCAGAAGTAACGCGCCATGAGGCTCTGTCTTGGCGCGCTTTTTCTTTCGCTGGAAGACAAGGCTACCAACCCACCCACGAGATAGCCGTTAACTTTGCAGTGGTCGAACGTCTTGCGAAAAGATTGCCGTTCTCTTATGTTTTCTTTACTTGTTGTTGCTTCTGTAGTTTCCCGCCTACCATGTAAGCCTAACTGGTTTTATGTCAGCGTGTAGACTATGTGGAACGGGACCTCATACTTACTGCGGTGGACGTTCTCTATCTTACCGAGACGTGGAACTCCAAGAGACGGTATGTCAAACGATATGTTCCAGTCGTGTGCATCGATGATGCAGAGCGTCCTGCAGGTGGTGTGGCCGTATACGTCAAACAAACAGAAAAGGCACAAGATCTGAAACTACTACCAACGACACAGAGCCACAATGGTGAATATGCTGCCATCGATTTTGATGGATGCATCATCATGACCATGTACCTTGCACCCAATTTGTCGAGTGGGAATATCAAGACATTCATTGACACGGCATCGTGTAATTATGAAAAGTACAAGAATAGACCATTTGTGTTAGCTGGTGACATGGATGTCGATATTACCGAAAAGAACAATGAGTGGTGAATACAACATATGGCAGCCAAATATGCTCTCACTTGCACGTCCTTTGATCATATGAAACCAACGAGCATTCGAGGGACGCGTATAGACCTGGTATTTTCAAATTTCCAATTGCAACCCGTACAAGAACCGCTATCCCTTCATTTCATGGACTATAAAGCCGTCATAATGAAGGGACAACGCAAGCCAAGGATCATCTAATTAAGAAAAATCGAAGTTTGATTTTTGTAATATAGTACAGTGTTTCTCACTCTTTATATGACGATTGATGGGGCGTTACACAGTAGCTTCACGGTTCACCGATGATATCCTCTAGAGCTTCGCCCCACTCATCATCATTCACCACGTGGATATGCTGTGATTTTTTTTTTTGCCTTTAGTATCCCTTTGTCCCAGCATAACATCCTGTACCGTTACAATTTCCTGAACAGTGTCTCACTTGATGCTCAGTGTACATTCAAATAACAATTCACGTTCTCTCAACACTGCACTTTACAGTCACCACTTTTTCAACTATGAATGAATATTGAGAAGCTCGATGGCTTTTCGGTGAAAAGTCTCGGGCCAATTTTTAATAGTGGTCAACAACTTCCTCAACGATACTTTCAATGCTAGTTGTGGACATGGCTAAATAACTCATCAATGTGTTTTCAATAAGTTTTTGTGAGGGCGTGGTGTACAGTCCTATTAAAAATCTTCAGAAATGAAGAAGAAAAATTGAGGAGGGGCGAAGCATGCAGGGAAGGGTATTTAGCTGCACTAACGTGAAGCCTGAGGAGGGGTGAAGCATGCAGTGTGCACCGGTGTTTCTCACAGCACCATCACTGCTAATGGGCAATGGAAGACAGAAGAAAGATTGGACACAGAGACCTGAAGTCCGATTTTAGGTAACGTGCACGCTCTGAATCTTTATTGTTCAACTACACACAAGAGAAATGTCCTAGCGGCACTACATGGCAGGTCAAGATCCAGTGCCTATTCGCACCTAAAACGAAATCCAGGGGGCGCTGCAAAGTTAGGCATCCTAGAGTCACTGTATATGCTACCTTAAGGTAGCAGAGTTGCGCATAGGTCTGGCTAGCAACCACAGCTATGCGTTGAAGTAGCACTCCGTTTGAACAGGCGACATGCCTACCGTGTCGGCAATTAACATGTCCGGCGGGTCGAAGACCGGCGATAAACATTTATTATCGACGACTAGTGTTAATTCAGTTCGCTGCAGCGGCGGCGTCCAAAAATACAAAAATTGGCCGAGCGTCAGCTTCTCCGCAGTGCATGGTTGCTAGCGGTGTTTGGAAGACAGATGCGCAACTCTGCTACCTAAAGGCAGCATATACAGTAACTTATGGGGGCGCTCGGCGGCTGTGAGCGCGTAGAAGACGACGACGATTGCGTGTGCGCTCGTGTCACGCGTCGGCTGCTGGCAGCGGGCAGTTGCAGCCGAGGCTCGATGCAGTAAAGATGTGCCCCTTTCTGTCTTGGCCTCATCTCTTAAGGGTTCAGGGCTAACCGGAGCCGCAAAACCCCACATCTGGCGCCCAACGGGTAGGACCCCGCCCCGACATGTTCTGCCCGATCAACGTACGCCGGGTCCCACCAGCCCCTGATTTCGGCCCCCTGCACGGCGATATCGCCTTCGCGGAGCTATGGGCGCTGAAACGGGCGTTCCTGGACATGGCCGCCTACGGAGTCTACGACCTCGTCCTCTTACTTCAGTCGGTCCAGACCCTCACGCGCCTCTGCCTTTCCGGGAGAATGACCTCCGACGAGCAGCGGCGTGCCATCATCGCCCTCGAGCACCTCGGTGCTTACCTCGGCGTCCCGCTGCCCGCGCAGGCCATGGAGGCTGTGGCACGCTCGTGCGGCGAGGCAGCACCTGGGGCCAACGACGAAGGCGCCGCCCATACGTGCGCTGACGAGGCCGGCGTCGAGGCTCGTGCGGGCTCGTGCGGCGGGCCGGCACCGTGGGACGTCCAGCGACGCGGTGGACGATGCATCGTCCGCCAGCGAGGGTGCAGCGTCCAGGAACGGTGAGGTGAACACGGCGTTGGGCGACGCGATTTCTGGGGACACGGCCGGTGACTGCGACGACATTGACGCAGAGGTCAGAAAGTCCCGGGATGACGATGCGGCGGCCGTGAAGAAAAGGGAAAAGATGAGGAAGAAGAGGCGGAAAAGGAAGGAAAACAAAAACAGGGACGGGAGAAAAACCGCAGATGAATTGCCGCATGGTGACGAGGAAACTCGAAAGCACAAAGACTGTGCGGAGGCCAAGAGGTCTCGACGTGGCGAACGGAAGGTAGCCGAAGTCGTTAAAGAGGTCAGGGAGTGGCAAAGTGGTGACGAAGAGATCGGGGAGTTCCGGCATGGTGAAGCCGACGTCACTGAAGAAGGAAGAGCCGAGGAGAATACAGGAGGTGACGACGGTACTGGTGGCTGGGAGGCAGTAGCCAGCGGTGCGGATGGTGAAGCCGAAGTGGATGCGGAGGAAGTAAAATATTACGAGGCGGGCATGATCCGCGATGGCGAGTGGGACGAGACAAAGAAGTGCGTGGACGCCGGCGATGCAGACTAGGACGATTACGTGAACGGTGCCGCAGGTGTTGAGGAGAAACCCGTTGAAGAAGCTTCGGACAACAGGGCCGAAAAATCCGAGACGTCTCAGATATCCGAGAAAAGTGAGAGGGCGAGACCCGAAAAGCCGAATGAGGAATTCGCAACGTCAGTGCTCAAACCGTACAATGGACCGTCTCTGTCGGATACAATGCATTGGACCATGGCTGAACCGACACCAGTGTACGCTGAGCGGTTTAACAGCGGCAAGTACAAGGACGAAGAGGCAGACCGAAACTATGTCAAGGTGCAGATGTCTCAATGTCGCCCTTCTACCAACATCAGCGAGGCCCGAAGAGGGACCGTCGAAGGCACATGCAGCAAAGTCTTCTATGGGGACGTTGCACCTCCATGGCTGCCTAGGCCGCCAGTGTTCGACGACTACCATGTGGAGGAGTGGCCGCCACCCACACGCGAATGGTCCGGGCGGCTACAATGGCAAAACAGCGAAACGGCTGCGACAACGGCACCAGGCAACGTCAGCGCCAGGAGGTCTACTGTGCCCGCTAGCTCGGTGGGGCCAGTGCTGCACGAGGAGCATCGGCATTGCGTCCTGCTCTCGACCGTGGTCATGCTGACGACTGTGGTCGTTAAAGGACCCCTGACAGCGAAATTTTTGTTGGTGACTTTCTTGCTGTAATTTGTAGCTTTATGTCTGGTAATCTCTAAATTAAATCGTAAATGCTTTAGCGTATCGTACAACTAATTCTAGCGTAGTTAATTGGGACCATTTTAGCATCACTTCAAAACGCCCGCCTAAAAATCACAAGAAACTGGCGCCCCATGCGGCGAAGCGTCAAAGACCACGTGCACTCAAGCTGTGGTGACGTTGACAGCGCGGTTTTCAAGTCGGGGCCCCGCGCGCGGTAGAGATTGAAAGTATGTGGGTGCCTCGGTATGGGTTAAACCTGTTAAGCGCGTGTCCCCTCACGAAAACTACCTCGAGAGCAGCCCGACAACAGAGCCAGAGGGGTGAGGAACAATAGGCCTCGCCGGGTGCCAGTCGTCGTATTGTGCACGTACGCCCCGCAAACCTTCTGTGACGTCCACAATACTTGCTTTACTCGTGGAACGTCACACGGGGCCTCTATCTGCGTCATACCAGGATGTCGCAAGGTGCAGCCAACTCAAGTGAGCACTCACGCTTACTTTAAAACCAAATTAAGATATCTTAAAGGCAACGTTCGTCACTAATAATCGGTCAGATGTGCCCCCGTATACAGGAAAGTCAACACAAAGATCTCGAGGTTTCAATTTTGGCGTCAGGGGTCCTTTAACCTGAGCGAGTCCGGTGCGCCTCCGTCTTCGGGCGGCAGCAGAGTTGCCTCTGCTGCGCGCGTCAGCAGTTCCTGTGACCGGCAGCCCATGAGGTCCCACAGAGAGTTGTCGGCGGACAGCGCCGGCATGTGGTCGTGTGTGCCACGTGCAGTCCGCCATGGCCAAGGATAGCCAGGACAGGACACTTGCGCGCGCTACCCTTGTGAAGTTCGCGTACTTTTAGCTCACTTCTTTCCGAGGGGAGGGGGCAGATTGGGGGCGCTCGGCGGCTGTGAGCACGTAGAAGACGACGACGATCGCGTGTGCGCTCGTGTCACGCGTCAGCTGCTGGCAGCGGGCAGTTGCGGCCGAGGCTCGATGCAGTAAAGATGTGCCCCTTTGTGTCTCGGCCTCACCTCTTAAGGGTTCAGGGCTAACCGCAGCCGCAAAACCCTACAAACTATAAGGCAACCTGGCAAAGCTGACGGCGGCAAGGTTGCCCATGTGCGATTTGTTGCTGGTGGAAATACCGTGTTTCCTAGATTGCGATGTGGAAACGTCGAAAGTGAGAGTATACTTGGTGCCGAGTGCCTCATTCTGGTTGTCGTGAAGGACAACATCAACGATAAAATAAATATTGCTGCACTGTTCGTGTAAACGTCTAGCGTGAATATGGATGCATAAGAAACGCCAGTGCGGCTGCTAAGTGTTTTCTTGAGCCTCTGATCGCCGATGGCCAATCCTCCTGCATTGCTGGCTTTTTAGCGAACTGCAAACCGCGTATCAGCTGCTCTCATCTACTGCTAGGTAAATGCTGCTGCGCTGTCACGGGCTGTGTCAATCAGCAAGGTAGACAATGTTCGGAAGTGTTTTGAAGGTAGATGGGCTAACGCACTCGGTAGTTGCAGGTGGGTATCGTTCATCAAATGCTGATTGCTAAGAGCGTCACGGCGACAAGTCAGCATTTCGCGGCGACTGCGTCAGCCGGTGACTTCGTCGCACTCTTATATAGACGAGACGGAGAGAAACAATGACTGCTAACTACTGAAGAAATGGTCCCAGGAAACTTGTTCACCCTTTTCTGCACTGCGCATAGCCTTATTGATTTGTCTGTTTGTACGCGCGTGTGTCGGCTGATCCACATACATGAGCGGAATTGTGCTGTCCGCAAATTCTTCTGCTTACTTGCTGCTACAGCAGTGTATCGTTATAGGTAGGTGTAAATTGGCCATTTTCGTGCGGCCTGAACCAAACAAAGACGCATCAGGCCAGCAATACCAATGCTCCACAAATCAAGTAAATCGAGCGCAAACCATCTAAAGAGCAAGGATCAAAGCTACTATACGTCATAATATAGGAAGCATCTGAGGCCTGCCTTGACGTCACGCAGCAAGCACGCTGACATAAACACTACGAAAATTTGGATTTTGCTCGCCGCTGTGGCACGTTGTTTACGGTGCTTGGATGCTCACGCGAAAGACACGGTGTCAATCCCAGGTGCGGCGGTCGCATTTTGATGAGGGTGAAATGCTAGAGGCATGCGTCCTGTGCAATTTCAGGACCCCCAGCTGGTCAAGATTATCTGGAGCCCTCCTCTAGGGCGTCTCTCGTAGCTTGTATTGCTTCGTGACGTTCCCACGAATCGATTCCTATACATTCCAGTTGTGTTATCCTTGGGATTCGTTGATGCCGTTCGAAGAGTGCAACACGTTTTTAGCACTGCGGTGTCATACTTGTTGCTGAAGTGCCGAGAACAAACAACCATCGTCGGAGTAACTTTGCTGATGCGGAGGTTGGTTATTTACGCTGTTCTGCACGGTTCACTAAAAAAACGGAAACTCGGGAAACGATACTATACAGCCCTACCGCCTCACTGATGTGCATATCGACACGCAGAAAAACTGCTTCGCAAGGCATTTTTTCTTTGCTGACGAGGAATTCATCCGCCATAACCGCTACCGCACGTGCGAAAGTGATTATCGTTCCCTACATGAACCTCAATAGCCTGTTTCGGTCCGCCGCGGTGGTATAGCGGTTACGGTGCTCGGCTGCTAACCCGAAGGTCGCGGGTTCGATCCCGGCCGCGGCGGTCGCATTTCGATGGAGGGGAAATGGTAGAGGCCCGTGTACTTAGATTTAGGTGCACGTTAAAGAACACCAGATGGTCGAAATTTCCGGAGCCCTCCACTGCGGTGTCTCTCATAATCATATCGTGGTTTTGGGACGTAAAACACCAGATATTATTATAGCCTGTTTCGCGCTCTCTGGTGGCTTATTGGCTCAAAACACGGGGGCCAGCCATCATGGGCCGACCGAGTCCTTCAAGGTGCAGCGGAAAAGGTAACGCGGGTTTCACCGCCACAGTATGATAGGGATAATGAGAGGCTAGCGCAAGTCGAACGCGGAGAGAAACCATGGCTAGACTTATGGCCGAGATATCTGGGATTACGAATGGAGGAGGCCAACAGCCGGTTGAGGTCGTCAGGCAATCGACTCAGTCAACGGAGATGCCCGTAGTCGAGGAATGCGAGAGGCCTGCCAAAAAGAGGGCCGTAGTTAGCGAGCAGGATAAGGCCTCGGGTAGAGCTAGATTGGAGATTCGCGAAAAGCTGTCTTCACTCAGCGAAAGCATAAAATAGCTAAGCGAGACGGTGTGGCGCATCCAGGGTAGCATGCTATAGCCACGGAGGAAGGATACAATCAGAGGTTTTGCTTGATAGTCATTTTTGGAAAACGTCGTTGCACCTGCCATGGGTCCGAGAGCGCTACCACTTCCGGCGACGAATAATTCAACGGCGCAGTCGCAACAGCAACACGATGGCCGCACAAACTAGTGCATTCATAATGTGGCAATGGAACTGCAGGGGGTTCCTTCACAAGAGGGCCCCTCTGCAGCAATTTATTCGTTCACATTCGGAGAAACCGCACGTCATAATCTTACAAGAAACACTACCCGATAACGTCACGCTACCCTGTCATGGCTCTGTCGTGAAGAACAAAGAAGGCAGAGCTGTTGGCGCGCTGATAAGCAACAAGCTGACCCATGTCGTCCACGACCTTCTGATGGCTTCGAGCAAAATCGAGCATGTCATGATAGAAATCATCCCGGGACCCACTAACAGAGAGAGCACCTTTCTTCTGAACGTATACAGTATTCCTAAGGACTTGAGAAAGCGCTTCAAGGCTCTCCTATCCAAGGCCGTACAGCTCTCCAGAAGATCCTTCCTTATTATAGCGAGTGACTTTAATGCTCCTCGCCACACTTGGAGCTATTCGTACGACACTCGCAAGGGGGAGGACCTCTGGAGGGAAACGATGAACCAGGAACTGATGCTAGTAACGAACCCTGCGTTTACCACCAGATGTGGTAATTCGTCCAGCAGGGACACGACAGCGGACCTCATCTTTGTCCGGAACGTGGCGGAAGTCAAGTGGACTAACCTCAATGTCGACTTTGGCAGCGACTACTACCTCTTGACCACTGTCCGGCGGGTTGGACGGACAAGACAACACAAATTCCGAGTGACCGATTGGGACAAGTTCCGCAAGCTAAGAGAGGAGAGGTCTGAGGGCGAGGAGAAGCTCGACCTTGAACGCTGGACGGCGCAGATCGGCGAGGACATCCAGGCTACCACTAAAGAAATCATCACGGACCTCCCCGTAGAAAAGATAGACAGCAGACTAGCTCATCTTCTCAAGGTCACACAGTCCCTTCTGGCCCGGTGGAAGGGGCAGCGCCTCAATCGCAAACTTCGCAAGAAGATAGCCGAGGTCAACAGAAGCAGTGAGGAACACTGTAAGGTCCTTTATAAGCAGCAATGGGACGAGGTTTGCAATTCGGTAGACGGACAGAGGCGAGGGGAAGCCCTTGGAACCTCCTAAAGCACAAGCTGAACGAGAACAACACCAAATCGAACCTGAGATGTACACTGACTCGCATACTTCATACAGCTAGGCAGGATCCTCGGACAATCAGGTACTGGCAGAACTGGTTAGGAAGTACCTACCAATCGCCTCCGGCCCGCCACCTCCCGCCCTCGGCTATGCGGGGGGGCGCTAACCCGGAACTGGACGCGGAAATTGGAATCGAGGAGATCCGACAGGCCATGCACGACCTAAACGGTAGGTCGGCCCCGGGTCCAGATAAGATCACAAACAAGGCTTTGAGAAACTTGGATGACAAGTCGGTGGAGTACCTGATGGATGCCATCAACCAGGCGTGGAAAAATGGCAGAGTCCTGGAGATGTGGAAGACGGCCACCACAATCCTCATCCCCAAACCAGGCAAACCTCCCAGCCTCGACAACCTCCGGCCCATCTCGCTCACCTCGTGCTCGGGTAAGGTGCACAAACATGCCATCCTGAACAGGGTTTCCCGTACCTGGAGGACCGCGACATTTACTCCCACAATGTGATAGGCTTCACGCCGGGCCTCTCGACGAAAGACGCCATGAAGCTTATCAAAGACCAAGTCATCGATCGCAACACAAGGAACGTAAGAGCAATACTGGGACTGGACTTGGAGAGGGCATTTGACAACGTTCTCCACCACTTCATGCTTAGTCAGATTTGGTGCATCGGGCTTGGCAAGCGCTTGCACGACTACACGAAATCATTCCTGACAGACAGAGAGGCAATTCTCAAAATGGGCGACCTCGCTTCGGACTTGGTCAAGCTTGGCTTCAGAGGGACGCCACAAGGGTCAGTCTTATCCCCGACCCTCTTTAATCTCGCCATGATAGGTCTGTCTAAAAGACTGTCCGAAGTCGACGGAATTAACCACACAATCTATGCCGGCGACATTACCATATGGTGTACTGGAGGCAGCGATGGACGAATAGAGGCTGTGCTACAGGAAGCTATTGAGGTCACGGAAAACTACCTAAAACCGACTGGTCTTCGGTGCTCGTCGCGGAAATCAGAACTCGTGCTGTACAGGCCCAAGCGCAGGGGCCCCAAACTGAAAGGTTGGAAGCCAGTAGAGGACGTCAGCATCACTCTTAGGACAGGTGAGGGCTGCTTCAGCCCCAGAGTGGACTCCTTCTGGGTTCTGGGTATGACTATCGAATCGAACGGCTCCAATAACCTGGCGGTAACGAGCCTCGCCAGAAAAACGGACAATGCCATCAGACTTATAAGGAGGGTTGCCAACCGGCAACAGGGACTTGTGGAAGACAATCTCGTAAGGCTGGTGCACGCCTTCGTGATGTGCCACTTTACGTACGTTTCAGCCATGCACAACTGGCAAAGAGTGGAGCGTGACAAGCTCAACACATTAATCAGGAAGGCCATCAAGAGAGCTCTCGTGCTCCCCATGTACACAAGCTCGGAGAGACTGTTTCGTCTCGGAATGCACAACACGCTGGAAAAAATTGCGGAGGCTCAGGAGAGGGCGCAATTCGCCAGGCTGTCCACCACGCGTTCCGGTAGGAACATTCTGCGGGAGTTGGGGACTCCAGCGATGGAAATCGATCTCGCTTCTGCAGCATTCCTCGTGAACAGTGAGGACGAATCACCGTTGTCCCCATCCCGCAAAACGTCCACCCCAAGCATAACGAGGGTAGGAGACGGGCCAGGGCAAAGGCTCTTTTAGAATGGGCTCACTATCAGGCCGGGGACTGTTGCTTCGTCGACGCGGCCCGGTATCCCGAGGGGAAAGCGTCTGTGGCAGTGAGTATCAACCACGAGGGGATAATCTCAAGCTCGACGACGGTCCAAACGGCGGCAGCCGAAATAGCGGAGCAAGCTGCGATTGCGTTGGCCTTGCTGGACAACAGGCGGTCCACTATTTACAGCGACTCGAGATCGGCGATTAGAGCATTTTCCAAGGGCACCATTTCTGAACCGGCCTTGCGGATCCACCGGCACAAGAACATCGAGCCGCACACACTCGTCTGGTGCCCAGCTCACAAGGGACAGATCGAGGGAGCCCCGCCCAATCTCAATGAGTCGGCCCACATAGCTGCGCGAGGACTAGTAGACCACGTAGCTACGGAAGGCGCGCTGAGGATTTGCAGAATCGGGACCCTCCCACCTCGTTTAACGAAATCACCAAGCATTTTAACCTGGGACGGAGACAGTACAATCCACCACACAGAAAATTAAGAAGACGACAGGCTCTGACACTCAAGCTACTTCAGGTCGGGGCGTACCCTAACCCCGAGCTATTGCACAAGATCTATCCTGAAATACAGCCAACTAATGCATG
The DNA here is from genome assembly GCF_013339695.2 of Rhipicephalus sanguineus. Lineage (NCBI taxonomy): Eukaryota > Metazoa > Arthropoda > Arachnida > Ixodida > Ixodidae > Rhipicephalus > Rhipicephalus sanguineus. Next base: position 55,557,713 of record NC_051184.2, read on the forward strand.
TTAATTATGCGCAGATATCGCGAATCGCGAACATATGCTCTGGCGGTGTCCCGCGTTACACGGTGGCGAAGTCATCACGCCGTCAAAATGGGAAGATGCTATTACCAGCTCCGGACTCGAAGCACAACTATGGACAGTGCAACGAGCCCGCGACGTAGCAGAGAGACTTGGTCTTCCTGTTCCGACGTGGGAGTGGCCCACAACGTGGTAGGGCGCGTTCCGAGGGACCGAAGTAAAGTTTATTTATCGATCCATCATCCAGCCATATTGATGCGCGTTAGCCGTTATCACGCGATGTTAACTATACCAAGATGGTACATGATAACCCCCATTCTTTTACGCCGCTCCATTCGAGGGATCAAGTTTTATGAGTTGCATGGAGGGAAGTTGCTAAGCAGCATTCATTCGCGATTTCAGCGCGGTGTCGTCTCTTCCTCTGTCCTTGTCTATATTTTGCGCTGTTTTTACATCCCCAGCATTCATATGGTGCTGTGACATTGTCTACGCAATGTCACGTGAAGAACGGGATTATGTGCAATTGTATAAAGACTTAGAATAACAGAGAGCTGAGCTAGTTGGTAAGTATTCATTCTAAAAAGACACGGCGTGCCAACACGGACACAAGAAAGAAGTCAGCACACCACAAACGCCGACTAACAACTGAAGAGACGCACAACGGCTGAAAAGAAAGAAGGCACGAAAACTGATCTGCGCATGCCCATGCAACAGGCGAACCTATCCATCCGGCACGCGTGGCGGTCTACGTGGAACATAACTGTTAAGGCATTTGATTTCATCTTTATGCAAGTTAATCGACGGTTGGCTCACGCATGCGCTACCACTATTCTCGATATGCCACGCTTCAATCATCAGGCGCGTTTCTTCATTTCTATGCCGGTACAACACTGCGCATTCATCGAATTTTGGCGCGCACTTACAATCTCGACAATGTAAAGATAGATTAGAAGGTGAGCCTCCTGTTAGCGATCTCTTATGTTCCAACAATCTCTGGTTGATGCATCGGCCCGTCTTTTAGATGTAGGATATCCTTGTGATGCAGTGGCCACGGTCGCTGAACGTTTAAAGAAGTCTATTGTGTTAAGTCCGAGCATGGCTGCAGAAAGCGATAGGAAGAAACGTGTCGTAGGTATACCGTACATTCATCGCGTATCTCACAGGCTAAAGAAAGTAGGAACTAGATACGGCGTTAATGTTGTTTTCACGGCTGCCAATAAGCTAGGTAAGATTTGTGCCGCTGTGCAGAGGAAGAATGAGCGAGTAAAAGGCAAGAAGCGGACCGATATTTGTTTCGTAAAACACACCAGCAAATTCACTGATTGCCGTACGAGTGTGGTGTATAAGGTCCCTTTGAGCTGCGGCCGCTTCTACGTAGGACAGACGTGCCGATGCATGCATGCATGCAAAAAAGGAGAGCAAAATGATTTTTTCTCGTATTGGTGAATTACTGATTTACGATAGCAAGAACGCCACGCTCGCCGCGAAAAGACTCTTAGTAACGGAGAAAACGCGCAACATAAAATGCGGGTGACGACGCCACCTTGCAGTTCCTCCACCAGTCGCCGTGACGTCATAGATTTTTACCGCGTCTACTATACCTACGTAGTCCCTAAGTGCTGAAAAATTAAGTACGCCGCCCAAATCTTTAACTATCACGCGCGAGCGCCGACTTTTTTGTGCGTCAGCGTGTACGACTGAGCCAAGTTACAAGCAGGGCGAGAGTAAGTGCAAAAAAAAGCATTGACGTCACCAGATAACAAATGAACCATCCACATTTGTCAGCTTATCTCATGTGCGGGCGCGTGTGACGTATCTGCGAATTTCCTTTTCTCGGTTGCTTGCTGATCTTTCTCGGTTGCTTGCTTGAGATACGAGCAAGACGCGCTGCCTGTTCGTCTGAAGTGAGTTAATGCAGGGTGACGTTCTCACGAAGGAACAACCCAAGCAGACGATGGGCCCAGCTGAGCGCGCTTCGTGGGCATGCGCTATACTCTCGCCCTCTTTGCAACATGGCTCCGTCGTACGGCGCTGACGCACAAAAAAGTCGGTGCTCGGGCGCTAGTTAAAGATTTTGGGCGGCTGTGCATTGTCTTCTAAGGGAGGCAGAGTCTGAACATACCAAGTTTCAGGAAATTCCGTTGAGCCGATGCGGCCAAATTACGAAAAAGCACTTTGAAAATTGTGACGTCCACATGGGGAATCTCCACGGTAAGCTGAACTTGACGTTGATTTTCTCGTTTGTTAACAATGCAATGGCGATAAAATGAACGACACTGTAGTTTTCAGAATATATTTATCAGTATAAACCAATTTACTGTTTCACTTTAGCCTCCCTTTAGAGGGCCCCTCACCAGCCTCATAAAGTACAAAAGGACGAGCGCAACATTCTTTCCTGGCCTTTCTCGTCTTTCTGGCGCACATCGTGACGCAGAACAGTGATTGCTGTGACGTCTATATAGTACATACTATCGATTGGTTCATATACGCGAAATATGAAATGGGAACTGTCTACTGCACTGCTTTGCCATGCAGCCGCCTATCGTGCGCGATCAACTGATTTCACTTCATTTTCTATGTCTGCGACTGCGCAAACGGACATAACAGCGTGTAGCCTACAATTGCGAAATCTTGATACGCTTGACGTTTAGTGCTGACATGGTGCACGTGCTTTTAAGAAATGAGTGGCGAGGGGGAAATGTGGCCTGTGGGAAGGGTAGCGAAGGCGAGGAGGAAACCACTCCCTCGTCTTTGAACTGGGCTTGGCGAGAGGCCCTTTAATATGGGCTCTTCGCTTCACTCACCTCGTAACCTAGACAACGCTCTCTCCCCCTTCCTTCTTTCCAACAGCGAGCCTCCTCTCTCGCGAATAAAGCACAGTGTGCGCGTCAGCGTGGCGGGGTCAGCATGTCTTCGATGCGAACGGTTTGCTTATGTCCAGCTTGTGCACCCTGCAGGCCTGCCGCGAACCACGCCGTCGTGTAGACACAGTGCGCGAACTTCAACACGGCAAGAATCCTGACACGTGGGTGGCGACGTGGATCGGACTTCCAGGAGTTCGCGGAACACCGATGCGCCTTCGAGGACCATCGTCGAACGTGCAATTGCGGCCGAATGGTATGGTGACTGTGGTCTTTCTTATTCATCAATTGGTTAATTTTTCGATGTTATATTGAATTTCGGATAATTGATTACATAGTGTACCTCAGTGCCCTCAACTTTCAGCATCACTATAGCTTTTGCCGGGGGTACAACCTGCGTAAAGGGAACACCGATCGCCTGCTTCGGTTAGAACACGATCCTAATTTTCATCGCCGACGTTATATTGATCGAAGTTTTGTATTCTCGTCGAGGCGCTGATTCATGTGGCGTAGATGTAGTCATAATCATAGGACTGTACTACATGTTGAGCATAAGCTGACGGATGCTGGTTGCCGATTGTTCTTGTGAACGTTGCTATCCGTCATATGTATGCCTCCGACGAACGGTTAGATACCGAGATGGATGCAAAAGGTTTAAATTCCCGTCCATCTTCTTCTTTGTTGAAGATCGCAAGAGTGTTTTCATTTATGCGCGAGAAAGCAGTGGTTCTGCAAAAAATTCGGCAGATACCACGCGTTGTGGGAATCAGTTTCATGAGAAGCATTCAGGGAGTACTTCTATGTTTCGTACTTCGACGTGTGTTTGTAAGTACAGTAGCTGTAGGCACATCGTGGGCTTACCAGGCACGTCGACAACACTGGCGTTTAAAGGGTAACTTATCGTGCGACATCACGTCAGCTCTCCCTTTAGAACACATGCCTCAGTATTATCGAATCTACAGTGCACTGTAGGGTGCAATCATGTGAATATAACACATAACATTCGTTAATATACTCCTCCAGGGTCGAGCAATGCTTCATTATATCTTGCTGAATCACAAGAATACAAATGTAATGTTCATTAGACAGCTGTCAAAGCGGAGCCAAAACTGGAACCACCGACGTTAATATGATATGACGCCTGTATTGTAGGAGTGCATATGTAGTCTTTATTGCTTTCTTGTAAAATTAGATAGCCAGCACCACAACCAGGGGGAGGTTACTCCGTATACCTCCCATAGGACGCCTTAATTCATGACGTCAGCGCTGGCAGCGCCAAACGTCCCTTCAGTAATATCCTGGTGGCTGGGATTCAGAGACTCGAACGGCAGAATGGCGGCGCATATGGTATGCGTCGTCATGGCAACACTAACACCAGCCGCGCCTCCTCTCCTAGCTCCCTCGCGCGCGCCGGGTTTTTTCTTTTTGTTTTGTTTGCGTGTGCGGGCTCCCTCTCCCTTTCTTTTATGACCCCCTCGTCCGCGTGCTGCTGTGAAGCGCGCCGGGCGCCTTTTTTTTTTTTTTGCATCCGCTGCGCGTACTGCGCCGCGTGTCCGTTGCGCGTTTGAATGTGCGCAATTTGCAATCAGGCATTCTGCAAACACTGCAGTCGTGCAGCATGTGCCAGAACGCAAAAGAATAAATTGCACTCACAACACAAAATATCGTTGGTCTCGTTTTATTGTCCTCGTTTCCGAAAATCAACATTTTCATCAAATGTCAAGTAACTTCTGTTAATCAAGAGATTAACAGAAGCTATAAACAGGAGATTAACATACACGTGTTTATGATCACTAAACAACACGAATGTTCTCGGCGAAGTTAAGAACTCAAAGAACAGTGGAATAAAAAAACAGAACATAACACTAGGGCACATAATCAAAAACACAATTTTTATACTGACAAAAGTGCAGAACAGCTTCTGATATATGCGCACGATATCGCACAAAATTATAACAAAACTGAACATTCCTTGAATGCAAAAACAATTAAAGCAGTTGAAATACCTAAAAATAGAATAATAATGTAAAGATCATTTTAAAGACGTCAAAATGAACTCCACGTATAACACAACTAATATTGGCCGCACTTTATTGACTACATTTCCAAAAACGTTGATTTTCATATAACTTATAGTGATGATAAACGCGGAGAAAATGAACGGCTGATATCGGATTCATGGCATCTCTTCTTGAAGTGCGCCGATTCTGCAATTCTTCAGCTTTTCTCTGGGCGCACCGATCAGCTGTGTTGCGTTCCGAAATACACCCTGAAGAAAACATCAAGTTTCAATCAGATAAAGAACGCCGTCGACTCGTGCAAAAGCGAACTCGTTTGTTCGTCTCAGAGCAGCACAAGTTTTCATACATCTACCTAATGTCTCACAAACGTGGTTATAGGCGATGGCGAGTAATTAACCGGAGACAAATGCAAAGCACACACTCAAGCACGCGGTTCTGTGAGAGTAGTAAACCTGTAACTATAGTTACGTCGCATGGGCTTCATGTCCGCTGCTTGTTCGTATAACGATTTAAACGCAGCATCGTGCCCTTTTCAAATCAGTCATTTTTGAAAACATTAACAGAAGCCCCACTACAGAGAACAGCTACTCGGTATGGACGTGAATTCAAATTGACAGAATGAAAACCGCGACTCAAAGGGCACGCTCACCTGTCGTTCTTTTGGGGGCCGGCACATATATTCCGGGTCTTGTTCTGGAAGTATTCGAGCAACAAAGCACTATGCACGAACAGCGCGTCGCACAAGCACACAGCGAGCGAGCACCATGAAACGGACGAGCGACGACGCCTAACACATGCCTTACCAACGCCAGACACGAAACTTTCTAACGGATTTCAAAGTCGGCGGCGCCAGCAAGGCGGCGGAAAGCGCGCCTCCCGCAGGAAAGGGAGTTCATCCCACCAGAGAGGGGGTTGAAGAGAGTTGGGAGGAAAGAGACGGAACGCAGATTTTAACTCTGATCCCAGTCAATAGATGGCGCCTCAATTTGCCATACCGGTCACGTGGGTTTCTTTCACTAGCCTGCCACAACCACAATCAACGTTGCACAGACAGCCTGCATAGGCTGTTTTTCCAAACCAATTTATGCACCTGGCGTGGCTCTGTGATAGAATACCTGATTGCCACGCAGAATGATTGGGTTCGATTCCTACTGGGATCCTAACTCTTATCGTTTCCATTCGTCGGGTCAGCGCTGAATATGTCGGTTTTCCTTAACACCTTCGCATTTAAATTACCAATGTCTGTTCTCGCCGTTCCCGAGTAAATGTAAACTGTCAATCACCTGTGGCGCATACCCGTACACAGCGGCCCGGGATAAGCGGGTATGTGCCACACGTGTCTGGAGGAAAGGGTTTGGCGACGTACTCGACAGGATTTTCACGTTATTCATGTCATGACCCGACCGTCATATTCGTCAAAGCCCATTACCCTCCCATGCCAATGTTGGTCTGCACCAAGTTAAGGAGGCGATCATGCGATCACGCAGACGTAGGCGGCTGGATAGATACGTAGACAGAAACGCTAAAAGTGCCAAAGGTTCGCTGAGAAATGAGTTGCAATTAAAACACCCGTGTGTAAGATTAAGGCGTGACCTTAAGTAACGGCCAGGTGGTGCAAAGTTCATCTTCGGTCCTCGACTATGCTGGGCCTCATAATTATATCGTGGTTTCGTGCGCGTTAAACCAAAACGATTCCTGAATCAGTCACCCTTGTAATGAAAGGTTTAGTTTATGTCAACTTGTTTCACGCGATAGTGCTTACGTTATGACGTAAGCGTCTAACACAAACTTACGTTACCGCGTGTTCACAGACATAGTTCATATGAAAAAAAAAGTTAATTTGCAATAAGCGTACTCATTAAAGGGCCCCTCACCAGCTTTGACAATTTTGAGCTAACGAGCGCAATGCATACACTGGGCGTTCCCGATCACGTCTGCCAAAATATGCAACGCTACGCGCCGCGGAAATGGGTCAAATTTCAAGGTGAACGCTGCTTGCCCTTCCTCTCGCGGGCGCGCGCTTTAGAGAATGAGGGGATGACGTACATGAGAAAATGGCCCTACGTAGGTGGTAGTGCTGTGACGTCGCTCCTCTACGTAGACGACTGTGCTCTGACGTCGCCAACAGTACCACGGGACACTGCGATAATTATTTGACACGACATGTGTAGTTTGTGTAATTTGTTGCTTGAATAGAATAAAGAACTTGAGAGAAATAATGGGACACACAAAGGAAACGTGCGCGTCTTTTTCATTTTTTTTTTGTGAAATGCAGCGAGATGCGGGGCTAATGTGCCTCCCTTTCCCGTGCGTTCGTGTCCCCGTGGTTAACGCATCGAGCAGACGCCAGCCCTGGAAACGAAAGTGATGTTCTGGCGCGTTCGAGCACTCGTTATGCTCGTTTATTCTATCGCGTCCAAGTAAACGTTAATGCGGCACTGGCTCATGATACAGCCACTCTCGTGCCCGTACAAATGTCTCAACTTTCATGCCCGTCCCGCAGAGACAGGCAGTACACCACAGAGAACGCCGACAAAACGCCCAAGGCCGCTACATAAAAACAAAGGTAGCTGCCGTGCAACGCCGCTCGCGTGCTCGGGCTCGCTCGGGCACGTCATGCGCACGTGGCCATGCATGCGCATGACGTGTTCATGCGTATGTGTCAAGTGAAGAGGACAGGGAAGAGATTTGGCTTGCTAAGGCTACACGGGGCGAGTGGCAAGGGTTTGAAACTCGCCTCCTCGCATCATGGTTTCGCGCCGCTACAAATTATTGTTTTTCTCAGCTCGTAATGAACCGATTTGAAAAATTCTTGCGGCATACTGCTCTTCATTCGGCACACAACAACTTGCAGCGTCTAACTAAAATTTGCTATGTGGCCTGGTGAGGGGCCCTTTAAGCTAGAAACGACGGAAGCCTCATTTGCATCGTCGTTATTCTTCATATGCGCGTCCCTCCGCAATTTTCAAGAACGGGTAAGCTTCGTCTCCCCAAGCTTGCGGACACGTTACTCAAAATAGATACGGTAGTGACTCTTCAGCATTCGTGACTTCTGAAGGCAGTGACAACTTGCCGTACCTAGTATACATTTATACACGCTCACATATGTGTGTTAGACCACAAATAAATTAATCTGTACTTTTCAATGAGCTCTCATTCTTGCCTAATGCGTGACTCAATGATAACTCGCTCGTACTATGTCGGTAATTTGTTTGACATCGTCGGATTTTCAACGACAGTGCGTTGTCATAAAATTGCTTGAATGTAAACTGTAAATAGGTCGTCTTGCCTGCAGAAAGCACGATATGATCATGAGGCACGACGTATGGTGGGGTGCTCTAGATCAATTTTTGACCACCTGGGGTTTCGTTAGGTGCACATAAACATAAGTACACGGGCCTTTCTCGCATTTTGACGGCATCAAAATGTGATCGTCGTGGCCAGCAACCGAACCCGCGCCGTTGACCTCAGCATCTCGACGCCTTACCTTCTTAACTATTATGGCGGGTAATGTTGCCCGTGCCTTATTCCAGTCTATAATTCCGACTCCGCGTCCTATATGGCGCTTCAAACCCTCTCCAGAGGTGTATGAGCAACGATAGTTGGATACAACTTTCGAGGTCCGCGGCATTTCGTCCTCAATGGAGGAGGCACACAAGCCTGCACCAATGGGCGCGCCTTCCAGACTGACGTCATGAGCCGGACGGCTGGTGACCCCGCAATCGGAGGACATTGCCGCGTACATGGGCAGGACTGTTTTTTTAGTCAAAGGAGCGATCGGCTGCCGCGCTTCGGTCGTCTGGACTCTGCAATTCTTCAGTTGTGTCCGAGTATAGACTTACACCACCCGTTATTAAGGTACCAAGAATAACCATTCTGGTGAAAATGACGAAGCTTATCGAGCTCGAACGGGAAGCGAGCCGCGTCCAGCTGGGAAATTCCGCCATATTGCGCATTGGCAGGAATAGGCAGTCGGGGCCGGTTATCTAACGTACGCCGCGCGAGGCAGTACTTAGTGACGCGCCAGCGATGATTCGCGCTTCTGCAGTTCGGTATTCGCTATCATGATATCTGATCGCTCCCGTTTGTTTTGTGGCCAACAGTTCAACCGCTGCGTTATCAGTTTCTTGACGGCAGCGGGAAAACCTGAAACCACTAGCCCTGAGTTCATGTCGCATGGTGCTGTTCGCGGGGAGCCTGTTATAACTTTGTTTAGCGAAAGAAGAAAGCTTAATAGGCAGGTTATTTCAAAGGGTGTAATGAGCCGTCTTTTGAAACACAGACTCGACAGCTTCCTTTACACCTGCAACAAGGCAAAGGTAATGTGATACGCGGCGAATGTCATTACGTGTTAATGCCATTTTTGTTCCTTCTAGTCGGGCACTCCAAATTACATTCAAAGTTAGTAGCATTCGCCCATTGAATGCGTTTTCCGAACTCATGCAAGCGCGGCATGCGTAATGTCGATGACAGAAGCTCAACAAAAAAACATGGTTAATCCCTCCGTCATAGGAATCGGTGTGACACGAAAGTAAAACGTATCGTTACAAAATTAGCTGTATGTTTATTCCACAGCCTTCAGCATTTTTAACTATATTACACGAGCGTGCACTGCACGCAATATCAGCTCCTTACAGCGGTGATAATATGGGCCACCGGCAGTGGTACGTCCAGGTGCGCAAACGAGCACTAGCACTGCTTCTATGTTGCTACGCATACTACTGGCGGTCTTGCAGATTATCGCCGCTGTTAGGAGCTCATACGGTGTGCGGTGGACGCTCGAGGGATTTAGTTAGGAATGCTGGAGGCTGTGTATTAATATAAAGGAGTTTGTACAATGTCTATTGGGGTTTGGAATGGAGGGGCCCGTTACTTCCGAGGAGCTTCGTCAGTGGCGATATGATAGTAGCGAAATTTCGAATGAAGCGCCGAAAGTAGGAACACAGTCCTACGAAACTGCGCAGTTCTTTGACGGACGTAGGTTTGGGGAACTCGGTCACGGCCCGAAGCTTGGCGGGATCAGGAAGAGTTCCGTCCTTGGACACGACGTAGCCGAGGATTGTCAGCTGCCGTGCTGCAAATCGGCACTTCTTTAGATTCAGTTGCAGACCGGCGTCGCTCAAACGCGTCAAAACATGCCGTAGGCGTTGAAGATGCGTGGAGAAGTCCGGAGCAAACACGACGACGTCGTCGAGGTAGCACAAGCACGTGTGCCATTTCAGGTTGCGCAGAACGGTATCCATCATGCGCTCAAAGGTGGCGGGCGCATTACACAGCCCAAACGGCATGACGTTAAATTCGTACAGGCCGTCGGGCGTGACAAAGGCGGTCTTCGGTCGAGCGTCATCAGCCATTGGTACTTGCCGGTACCCTGAGCGCAAATCGAGAGATGAAAAGAATTCGGCGCCTTGCAGGCTGTCAATCGCGTCGTCTATTCGCGGCAGTGGATACACGTCCTTACAAGTGATCTTGTTGAGTCGTCTGTAGTCCACACAGAACCGCACAGAACCGTCCTTCTTCGCAACAAGAACGACAGGAGACGCCCAGGGGCTGTTAGAGGGTCGAATGACACCTGCTGAGCGCGTTCACGTAAGCGCTGTTCGGCCTGCAGCTTACGAACGGCAGGGCGGCCAAACACATTGACAATGGCGGTCTTGAAGTCGGACCACGTTGTAAAATGTGATGCGTGGTTGTTGTACCACAAGCCCGCCACACCCGCGACGTAGAAAACCAGGTTAGTCAGTTTTCCTGCCTCGTCCCATTTATTGGGGACACTCACGCGCTCGTAAATCGCGAGCCAGTCCTCCACGTCGGTGCCATCTGCGCCAGTGAAGACTGGAGGGTCGCGGATACGAGGCACACCCGGGCATGAGGTCGGTGTAGGCGGGGCCGTTTGCTGGGAGGCGTCTTGAGGCATCGTAGGCGGCAGGGTACGGGATCGAAGAGCCACGGGCATCGAATGAGGGCCGAAGTTGTTGTGAAAGCCCAGCACCCTCCACCAAATTTTAAAGACGTTTATTAGCGGGCACTCGGCGACGATAAACGACTGCGACAGTCAAGGCGGGGTGCCGACTCTGAGCGCGAGGAGCGTGCTGTCTGAGAAGAGCGGAAGAGGACGACCCACTAGTAAGCGCTCGAGAGGGCGACCCATTACAGGCTTCCAACGCTTCGCTACAGTAGTAATGTCTCCTGGTCTCTTCTTAACCGGAATGGAATCAGAAAAGCACGACCAGAGTCAAGTCTGTAAAGACGTTCTTGGCGATAATTAGGGTCATTCCATAAGCGTGTCATAGATGATTTCATAGATTCGGACAGCAAGCCATTGATGTCATATCGGGAAAATTGAATTGATATGACTTCGCCGTTAGTGTGCGCCATTTTTGCTTCTGCGTCAGCTTGCTCGTTCCCAGCTATGCCACAGTGACTGGGAATCCATTGCAATGCAACGGTATGCCCGGATTGAGACGCCTCAGATAACATATTCATTATATCACACACCAGAGGACTGTATGCGGTTCCTTGCTTCATGTAATGGCTGATAAGTTGAAGTGCCGGCTTGGAGTCACAAAATAATGTCCATTTCGCGGGACTCTGTTGTACAATGTAGCGAACAGCTTGTCGGACGCCGGTCAGCTCAGCAGCAGTAGATGATGTCCGATGCGCTATCTTGAAGCGTTTCGTGATGCCCATGTGAGGAACCGTGAAAGATGCTGCTGAGGACGTCTGCGTGACAGACCCATCAGCAAAAATATGCACCGTATATCCGTACATATGGGCAATGTACGATAAAGCAAAATGCTTAAGTCCAGCGGTTGGTATTTTTGACTTCTTTGTTATCCCCGGAATCGAGAGTCGCACGATCGGTTTAGGCATCGTCCAGAGAGGTACTCCGGGAGTCGCTTGTGGTGCATAATTCGAGGGCAGCAGATCTTGCTGCGACATCACAGCTTCCGAGTATGCAGCATTGGGTCGTGTGTTAATAATGTCTCTCAGTGGATGGTCTCGGTGCCTTGTCAAAAACCTCAGATGTACTCGCAGCGGCTCGTGTTTAAGATAAACGCGAGCTGGACAAGCACGTGCTTCTGTAATAGTACCCCATGTAGAAGGACATCGAGGTACTCCTAGGCAAATTCTGAGGGCGCGGGCCTGAGCACTCTCGAGTGTACGGACAGCAGATGTGCAAACACGAGAAAGAACAGGAGCACTGTAGCGGAGGTATCCAACAAAAAGTGCCTGGTATAGCTGTAGTAGAGATGACTTCGATGGCCCCCACGATTTTCCAGACATATGGCGGATGACATGGACAAAGCTGTCTAGCTTTTTTTCTTAGTGCAGAGATGTGCTTCGACCAAGATAAATCTCGGTCGATGATAACTCCGAGAAACTTGTGGTGAGTTACAGAAGGTATGACGTTCCCATCTATCACTACAGGGTAGCAAGCCATTGACTTTCTCGAGAATGCCAGGATTGCACTTGCAGTCCGCGGGAGAGTTGCAGTCCGCGGCTATTAAGATATGTGGACGTTATCGATACCGCACGTTGTAGCTTCGTCTGTACTTGCAAACGCGTTAGACTCGTGGTCCAAATGCAGATGTCATCTGCGTACACAGATACCGAGATTTTGCCTCCTAACTTTTTAGCGAGGCCAACAAGTACAATATTGCCCCGCCACGGTGGTCTAGTGGTTATGGCGCTCGACTGCTGACCCGAAGGTCGCGGGATCGAATCCCGACCGCGGCGGCTGCATTTTCGATGGAGGCGAAAATGTTTGAGGCCCGTGTACTTAGCTTTAGGTGCACGTTAAAGAACCCCAGGTGGTCTGCATTTCCGGAGCCCTCCACTACGGCGTCTCTCATAATCATATCGTGGTTTTGGGACGTTAAACCCCAGATATTAGAACAAGTACAATATTAAATAATGTTGGGCTCAGGACTCCTCCCTGAGGCACGCCGCGATAGACGGTGATACAAACGCTCCACAAATGGCTCCACACACGCCACCATGTGCGCGCAAAGCCGACAAAACCAAGGACAAAGCCAAGCCAACGAACGAAACTCCATGAGGAATGTGGATTTGGCTACGCAGTCCGCGATAACGAGCAGGTGTTTCGGCAAGCCACCATCATCATCATTGTCGCCAGCTTTGTTTTTTTTGTAAACAATGATGGCGGCTGCTTCTCAAGTGCGCTGTAGCGATAGTTTTTGTACAATTTAAGTGTAGCATGAATGCATTTCAGCAGTTTTCGAATGCAGTTAACGTTGCGAGAGTAGCTTATTTGCGCCCTCGTGTTTCAAAAATTTCGGTATTGAGGGACTGCGCTATGAATATCTTTCGTAGTCTCGAGTTACGAAATGCATTGACTCCTGTGGGCGTTCGCCGGTGCTGCGAAAATATTTCGTTGCGGTGAGGATTTCGTTCCCTCAGGATTTCGTTATCGCGGGTTTCGACTGTGTACTTGATTTTTAATGATTAAGAAATATGTAGGCCCTATTAGACGCCGTAAAAATCGGTGACGTCGTCGCGATTGGGTGCGGGAATTTCATGATGGCGTAGCCACATCAATTTACGGTTTTCGCGTTTTCTCGCCTACCGGACGTCTTCTCGCGGCAACACTTGGGCTTTTGACATTCTGAAAGGGGAGTTTGCTAATACGAGAGAAATTGCTGTTCTCGTTAGTGTCCCTTAAAAGGGCCCCTAAAACCTGCGACAATTTTTACAGCGGAGCATTTAAGCTTTTTGTAAAGCCGTTAGTCATTGACAGAAACCTACTATCTTCATGAACCGGAACGCGCTCTCTTCCTCCTCTTCTTCCTCATCTTCATCAGCTTCGCTCCCAGAACACGTGCGCCGATTTGTTTGGCGTGGCATGCAATAACTCTGATGAGTGAGAGTACGAGTACACAGATAGAGAGGGATAGAGATAGAAAGAACTTCTTGCGGAGAATAATTTCTTGGTGAGGTGGCATTCGAACACGCGGGCCGACGATCCGAAGGCGAACATCGTAACTACTCGGCTATCCAGGCAGGCTAGCAGAACATATATAGCCTTGCATAGAATTGAGTATGCCGACCTTTTTTCTAAGAGTGCCGGCTTGTATAGTATGGGGGTGCATGGGGGGGAGGAGGCGCACTCGGCCAGGAGGAGAGATGGGCCGACGAACGGAGCATAGCGAAAGAAAGAGCGAAACGAGTTAGGGCCTGTTTTGGATCATGAAATGCCTGTAACTCCGCTATTACGGCACCTTTTCGAAAAACTCTCGCGGTTACGCGTTTGTTCAAGACTCGTGCACAATTGCTTAACCCCAAATAAAGATTGGTGCCTGGGTGGTTTGGAGCCCTTTAATCATCCTGGCGTCAGCGAAGTTACTTAGGGTGTGCCACTAGTAACCTGTCACCTAAGCTCACGTGAGATTGGCTCATAGAAGTGTAAAATGCTTAAGGCCTGCAGCAACAAATTTAATAGAAGCTTGTGATTAATGGAACCTGCATTTATGGCTATGAGTCATATATATATATATATATATATATATATATATATATATATATATATATATATATATATATATATATATATAGTTGAAAAAAATGAAGCACGTAGGAAAAATTGTTCAGTAAAGGACTGACGTTTCGGCCGCGGGACACTCCGACGAAGGCCGGTCCCGCGGCCGAAACGTCAGTCCTTTACTGAACAATTTTTCCTACGTGCTTGATTTTTTTTCAACTTTTACTTCCGGGTCCTTTGTTAGCACTTTATTGTATATATATATATATATATATATATATATATATATATATATAATGCAGAGAAACAAGAGACAACGCCAGTTCGCTGGGCTGGCTGTTCTTATTCTGCCTCGTCTTTCTTCTCTACTTCGCGCTAGCCGAACACGCGTCAATGCGCGAGCGCCATTCTTACTCATTTACACTCGGCCGCGCTACGACACTGGAGGACGAGCTAGGAAATTGCCTTGGAGGGCGGCATTGAGTGTTGCGTGTCGGTCTGTCTCGGCCACGCAGCAACTTTGTCTGATCGGATTTGTCTGATCGGAAAGGGGCCATTGTCATTCCTATTCTTAAACAGGACAAGCATCCATCTTCCGTTACGAGCTACAGGCCCATCGCGCTAACAAGCTGCCTGTGTAAACGTTTGGAAATTATGATAAACCGCCGACTTCTACATTTCCTGGAAACAAACAATCTACTTGACCCGTACCAGTGCGGATTTCGCGAGGGTAGATTCACGACCGACCACCTGTTACGTATCGAGGCACAAATCCGTGACGCGTTCGTACACAAGCAGTTCTTCCTTTCTGTGTTCCTCGATATGGGAAAGGCTTACGACACCACATGGTGCTTTGAAATAATAAAAGACCTGTCCCACCTTGGTGTACGGGGTAGAATGCTAAATATAATAGAGAGCTACTTGACAGGTCGTACGTTCCGTGTCCGAGTAGGAAATCTTCTATCAATACCATTCCTTCAAGAAACTGGAGTGGCACAGTGTGGTGTAGATAGCTGTACACTCTTTAATATCAAAATGTATTCCTTGCGTCTTTGCATTCCACGAAAGATGTTTTACTCCACATATGTCGACGATGTCCAGGTCGGTTTTAAATCGTGAAACCTTTCCATGTGTGAGCGGCAGGTCCAGCTAGGTTTGAAAAATATCTCTATATGGGCAAATGAGAATGGTTTCAGTCTTAATCTTCAAAAAAAGCACCTGTGTCCTGTTCTCTCGAAAGAGAGGCCTTCATCCTGATCCAGATATTGACCTGCATGGTCAACATCTTTCCGTGAAGACGGAGCGCAAATTCTGAGGCCTTATCCTGGATAGTAAGCTGACGTTCGTACCACACATTAAGCATTTAACAAACAAACGTATAAAAACAATGAATATTCTAAAAGTGTTGTTACGCACTACGTGGGGTAGTGACAAAAAATGTCTCATGAATTTGTATAAAAGCCTCATACGCGCTCGCCTAAACTACGGGGCAATAATCTATCAATATGCGACGCCAAGCGCCCTAAAGATGCTTGACCCTGTCCACCATCTAGGCATTCGACTATCTATGGGCGCCTTTCGAACTAGCCCCGTAGAAAACCTCTACGCCGAATCGAATGAGTGGTCGCTCCACCTACAGAGATCCTACTTATCATTTGTATATTTTCTGAAGGCGAATGCCAACAAGGAATACCCCTCACACTCCACAATCAATGATTTGTCCAGTTCTGCCCTTTTCGACAACCGTCCTTCGATGACACAGCCCTACTCGCTTCGCGTAAGGGGCCTAGCTGTAGAAACGGGTGTGCCACTTCTCGAACACTCTCTAGTGGCTCCTGCTCCACATCTGCCGCCGTTGCAGTGGCAGCTTACAGATTGTGATGTTTCTTTCGTGGAAGTTACCAAGCGTGCGCCACTTGCACATATCCGTACGCACTTCCTCGAACTCCAGCACAAATACACTTGTCAAGAATTCTTTACAGACGCCTCAAAGTCCAATACTTCTGTGTCGTACGCAGTGGTTGGTCCACCCTTTTCCGATTCCGGTATTCTGCACCCAAACTCTAGTATCTTGACAACGGAAGCTTACGCGATACTTGCGGCTGTTAAGCACATAAAACAGTCAAAACTACAAAAGGCAGTTTTAGATGCGAAGTATCTTATGGCGGAGTTCAATCCGGTGGTGGTGGTGGTGTGCGGCGTGACCACCCTTACTGCGCATGCGCATACCCTCTCCACTCACCCTCTCCCCTCCGCTCTCCACTTCACCTCTCCCCTCCCCACTTCCTCTCTCCCATCCCCCTCTCCACATTCTCTCTCCCCTCCCCCTTTCCACTCTTCCTCTGAAACGCGGGCTAGACATGCCGAAATTCTCTCCTGCGCAACGCCGCGATGAGCACCACCGCATGCGCGTCCCCTCCCCCTCTCTCTCCTCTACTACGCTGCCCCCCTCTCGCACGCCTGCCGACCGCGTTCACCGCTCGCGCTGTGAGAATTAACGGCCAGGCTAGACAAGACAAGACGCGCGTAGCGTTCCTCTTCGCGTTCCACGACGCGAGGTCGGTAGCATGCCCAAAGAACGCCAACGGAACGCGATCGTGCAAGTGCTCCGGCTTCGCATCGCCTCATGGTACCCTTTTGCGGGAAATGGTGTAATTTTTACACGGACTCCCTGAGCGTGGTAAAAGCTTTAAAAACACTGAAAAAACACAAAGATCCTGTCCTTGTCTCGCTATACTCTCTTTTATGCACGGTCTACATACTCGAACAACATGTCGTAGTGTGCTGGGTGCCAGGGTACCGCGAGATTCCAGGCAACGTGTTGGCGGATCACCTAGCAGTATCCGCCCACGAAAACAGTCCCAATACACTCATAGCTATTCCCCCACTAGACTTAAAACCCTTCCTGAAAAGAAAGCTCAGGGGCTTTTGGCAGAGCACATGGGATATGCAGACGAGAAATAAGCTACACGTTATCAAACCGCATCTGGGTAATTGGCCGCCGGTATCGAAGTCACGCTACACAGAAGTTACAATTTGAAGACTGAGGATAGGCCACACACATAGTACACATTCATACCTTTTGTCCGGAGGCGATCCACCTTTGTGTGATCCCTGTGGCGATCCCCTAACTGTACTCCACACCCTACTGCAATGCACGGAACTAGACACTTTCAGGAGAAGGCATTTTTCATCACTATACCTGCAGTTCCCACTCCATCCCGGTATGTTCATTGGCAAAGAACCATTTTATAAATATCAGTCTCTTTTCGAATTTTTAATAGATGTACATAACTTCAACGTGATTTTTCCAGGCGCTCCGTAGCGCGGCCTCATGATTGAGGCTGCTGCTGCGGTAACTCTATCAAAGGAAGCACCTGCCTCCCGGCCTTTGGGCTCAAAGGCCTTGAGGAGGCATTCGTGCTGTTATCCCCCCTCTCCATTGTAAGTACCATGCTCACTGGTCATTTATCCCACACCCATAGATCACACCAGTTGTCATTGCCATAGTTTTATACTCTTACACATCTTTTACGCTTCTTTAAAGCGCGTGATTTTAGGCCTCTATACAGCCACAATACACCTGGTCATTGTAATCATTGGTAATCGCTAACACCACATAACAGACATGGCACTCTTTGGCCACCCATGGCCCTTGCGCCACAAAACCCCACTAATCATCATCATCATCATCATGATCGGTTGCCAACGATGCATCTGGTGATCGGCATTGGCTGTGTCGTAGGGGCTGCTGGTCTTGGCCACGCTGGGATCTCGCATGGAGAGCTGCAGGTGGCCACTTAGGAGGGCGCAATAGGCTGTCCTGTCGTAACGGCGTAGGCGGTTTGCTCTTAGGAGGCTGCCGGAACCGAGGAACCGCGGGACTGGCAAGGCTTGTCGGTGTGTCCTTCATGGTCACCACTGGGAGGATAGTGACGACCTACGTCAGGAACACAAATCTTCCGTGACTTTGGGGAGACTCAGAAATCTCTTTTCTCTTTGTTTTATTGTCGCCCAGCAGCTCTGGCGGCGCTACATGTGACACACCGGTTACGTTGAGCGGGAGGTCCAGCGTCGGTGTCTTCGGGATAGATCGATCGTCAACGGATAGCTGGATTAGCGACGGTATATGACTCTTCCGCCCGGCCCCGAGAACTTTCTTGGAACACTGGAATGATCGGCACATTCCAGGGTTCAAGGTATCCAGTCATGTAATTTGGGTCGTTTCCTTTCAACACGTCTGCTTTAAACATGTGAGGCTGCGTCATGTCCTTTCTGAGTTCACATTTTCTCATTTCTTCAAGCCCCACACCGAAAAGACACAGGCGTGTCCTCACATGTTCTCGACGGGTGTCTCTTCTCAACACGGCGCCTTCTACACATTTTGTCTCACGTAGCGCAAGGTGATCGAGTGTGCATACGGTAGAAGGCTGCTCTCGAAGCTGTGGAAGCAGCTCCGGTGGGTTGGCGAGAACGGCGATGGAAGCCATGGGTTCTTCCGGTGCCTTCACTGGAGGCGTGTCAAGCACGACAGGAGCTGACGCCGGCGCGTGTCTCAGTGAAGGTGAATCAGGGATCCGCTCCTCCAGCTGCGCTAAATGACAAGTGGCATCGGCCTCCCTCAGTGATGTTATTGCGTCGGATGCCGGCGCAGCGACAAACACCGGAAGCGGAGTGGAGCACCTGCTTCTTACGCCTTTCATAGGGCAGCCAGAAAAGCTCGTTGTCGTGGGGTTCGAGGATGCCAATGAACCATCAAGGTGCTCCCCCTATGAGCTCGGTCTCCGAGGCAGGGCAAGTTGGTGAACGCCCGGGCTGCACTGTCGAAGATGTGTTCCTCGCAGCTCTCGCGCGTGGTAGAAACATGATCGACAGGAAAGGGGTCGCAAGCATTCAAAAGCGGCCGAAAAACACGTGTCAACCTCGCACACCATTCTGTCTAGGATCGTTGTCTGATCCCTTCGAAGGTATGCCACGCCTTGGCGGCTTCTCGAAGGCGGTTGATGGCCACCATCCATTTGTGACTTTCCGGCCAGGCATGGAGGGTGCCGAGCGAGTTGATGGTCCCAACCCATCTGAAGACGTCTTCCTGAAAGCCGCAGAACTCCGGTACTGCCCAAGTAGCTGCCGACGCCAAGCAGCCCAGTTGGCGTGAAAACTGCGTGAGGGCACACCGGAGCTCTCTGTGGTTCTCGGGGGAGCTGACCTCAAGGTCTCGTGAGGCGGCCGCAGCCAGCACGGCGGTAGGAGACAGCTAGGAGCTCGACGCTGCCAAGGCGTTAGTCGTGACGCCGAGTTACGCGATGGTATGCCGCAGCGCTGGGGCGCTGGTGGGTGATCCGCATGAAGAGCCAGAGCCCGCATCCACAGATGGTACAGCCACTCCGGTACTCACGGTGGCACATTTGATGGCCAAGGACGCGTGGATGGTGTCCCTTGGAAATGAAGATCTCCTCAGACGTCTGGGCACGGGATTCGTGCCACTGGAAGCGTGAACCGCGTTTCCAGGCAAGCGGAACCCATGTGATGCCTCGTCGTGAACTGGTATTGCCGCGCCGATGAAGGGAGGTTGAGCCGCCGAGGAGGCCTGGACGCCGTCCCCGGACGGTGCTTGAAGCGTCGACAGGTTGACAGGTGTCGGGGAGGCATGGACGGCGTCTCCGAATTGTGCTTGGTGCGGTAACAGGTAGGCGGGTTCCATGTAAGAGGAAGCGTGTACGGCTTTCCTTGGATGGCGGGTCCGGAACACCAAAGACGCCCGAGCACAGGCGGTGTCTGTCTTAAGGCTTCGTTTGTGACGACTGCGCCATTTTACTGCAGAGAAAGAAGAGACAACGCCTGTTCGCTGGGCCGGCTCTTGTTATTCTGCCTGGTCCTTTTCTACTTCGCACTAGCCGAGCCCGCGCCAGTGCCTAAGCGCCGCTCTTGCTTGCTTACTATATATATATATATATGCTAAGGAATATAGAATGATTGGATGTAAGCGCGCGAACATTAACGATTACCGTTTTCAGAGTGCGCTGTTGAGCGTAACGAGGTAGAGTGCCTCGATGCCCGCTCCTCCGGGGGCACGCTCATCGAGGCACTGTACCTCTACCGCTTTATTAAGGGAACGATAGTGACCCCCGTTTTTAGATGATTTAAGTACGGAGGATTTTTTCTGGGCCCGGACTGACTTATGCTGTCGAAGCCGTCGCTTGGCGTAAGCAGGCATAACGATGTGTAGCATACCCATCAAAAGTGGTTGCTTGGGCATGTTGATACGACATATTGGAGTGAAACAGCGCGAAAAACGGACCAGGCAGAGAAAGACACATACAACAGCGCTGACTTATAACAAAAGTTTATTCGTCAAAACACTCATTATATATCTGCGCAGTTGAAAACGAAAAGAAGAAACAAAGGCTTACTGCGTGTCTTCGGTGGTGTCTGTCCACTTCGGCGTTCATTGCCGAGAATGTGAGTGCGTCCCTGAGTTTCATCTATGTGCGGTAGTGAAGCGTCATCGGGACCACTTTACACGTTAAATACATGAGGCCTTGGAAATGGCTAGGCTTGGTGACGCATGCGTGAGCAGACCTTCAGTTGCCTTGTCAGGAAACGAGGTTGTTTTTCTATTAGACTGACTGCACGCGCAATGAGCATGCTTTTCGGTGATGATTCTAATAGTTTATTTATATTCGACTTGTCATGTTTTTTTTCTTCTTTTCGTTTGCAACTGCGCAGGTATATAATGCGTGGTTTGACGAATAAACTTTTGCTGTAAGTCATCACTGTTGTATGTGTCTTTATCTGCCCGGTCCTCCGTCTTTTGCGCTGTTTCCCACCAATACCCATCTGTAGCCTAGCCATGTATAGTGACGGGTCGGTAAACAAGCAGTGAGGCTGGCGAGGAGCGACGTGAGGGTCAGGAGGCGGGAAAGGAGGAAGGGAGAGGGTCAAGCATAGCATAGCCATGTATGACATTAGGCAGGCAAAACCATGTAAAGCATAGCTATATATAGCAAGGTGCAGGGAAATAAATGTGAAGGTGAGGGGGAGTGATATGAGAGAGCAGAATGGAAAGGGGCAAGGTCGAGGGTAAATCATAACAAAACCATACAAGGCGCCATGCAGGCAGGACCTATATAGCATAGCCTTGTATAGCAAGGGGTGCCAAAGAGAATTGAGCGTGAGGAGCAGTGATGCAAGGGTAAGGAGAATGGAAAAGAGGAAGGGAGTGGGTAAATAATAGCATAATCATGTATGGCATTAGGCAGGCGGAGCCATGCATGCCATAGCCATATATAGCAATGGTGCAGCATAGGGAAGTGAGGGGGAGGAGAATGGGAAGAGGAATGCAGAGGCTGAAGCATAGCCTGGTCATGTATGGCATCACACAGGCAAAACTATGTTTAGCATAGGCACGTGTACCATGAGGGCAGAAAAGGGAAGTCAGGGTCAGGAGGGATGTGAGGGCGATAAAGATCGAAAGGAGAGAGGGAAAGAGTAACGAATATCATAGTCATGTATGGCGTCACGCAGAGAAAACCATGTATAGCATAGCCGTGTATAGCAAGGTTATGCAAAAGAAGGTGAGGAGGATGGAAACGAGGAAAGGAGGGCGTAAACATAGCGGTTATGTAAAGTGTTAGGCAGGAAGAAACAAGTATAGCATAGCCGTGTATACCACCGGGCGTGAAAGGCAACTGATGAGGAGGAGAGAAAAGAGGAGGGGAAAGGGGAAATGCTTACCATACTCATGTACGACGTTAGGCAGGCAGAACCTTGTATAGCATGCCCGTGTGTAGCAAGGGGTGGGAAAGGGAAGGGAGGGTGAAGAGGAAGGATTCGAGGCTGAGGAGTACAGGAAGGAGGAATGGAGAGAGTAAAGCATAGCATAGTCATTTATGGCATTAGGCAGGCAAAACCGCGTACAGCCGAACCGTTTATAGCAAGCGGGTGAGAAAGAGAAGTGAGGGTGAGAAGGAAGGGAGTGGGTAAAGCATAGCAGGGAGGAATGGCGCTAGGCAGGCAGAAACAAGTAAAGCATAGCCGTGTATATCAAGGGTTGGGAAATGGAAGTGAGGGTGATGAGGAGAGAGGGTAAGGCATATCATACGCAGGGCAGAACCATGTATAGCGTGGCCTTGCAGAGCAAGGTGGTAGAAACGAAAAGTGCGGCGCAGTGATGCGATAATGAGGAGAATGGAAAGGAAGAACGGAAAGGGAAAACATAGCTTAGTCATGTATGGCATTAGGCAGGCAGAACCGCATATAGCATAGTCGCGTTCACCGTCGCCGAGGCGATTTTCACCTCCGCCCCAGTATAGCAAGATGGGGAGAAAGAGAAAATGGTCAGGGTGGAAAGTAGAAAGGTAGAGGGAAAAGCATAGCGTAGCCATCTATGGCTTCACGCAGGCAATACCGTGTACGCTTAGCCGCGTATAGCAAAGGGGTGGGAATGGGTGTGACGTTGAGGAGTACGCAAAGCAGGGGAGAGGGTAAGTCATAGCATAACTATGTATGGCGTTAGGCAGGCAGAACCGTGGATAGCACCGCCACCTATAGCATAGCCATGTATAGCAAGCTGGCGGGAAAGGGAAGTAAGGGTGAGCAGGAAGGAAAGGAGGAAGGGAGTACTGTCATATACTGTCATAGGTCGACGCTTGGCGTTACGCAGGCATGACAATATGTAACATAGCCAATCATAGCAAGGGGTTGGGAAATAGGAGCGCGGGTGAGGAAAATGGAAAGCTGGACGGGAGAGGGTAGAACATAGCACAGCCATGTATGGTATCACAGGCAAACCATGTATAGCATAGGCTTGCATAGTAAGGTATATTAAGGCTGCGGGAAAGATAACTGAGGGTGAGGAGGAGCGGAGAGCATAGCATAGTCGTGTATAGTGTAGTATAGCAATTGGATGGAAAAGTGAAATGAAAGTGAGCAAGAGTGGTGTGAGAGAGGAGGAGGGGAGAGGACGCTGCTGCATCACAAATGAAGGTTACTTTTCCCGCCTGCAGGCCTAGTAGGCTGCAAGGTTGGAACGCCAGGGCGCGCTTGCCCGTGAACGCCTGCGTCGCTGACGAAATGCAGATCCTTCAGCGGCGCTCATAGACTGAGTTCATACTGTCTACCTCTACTCTGGTGGTTTGTCCCAAGCGCAGTTTAAGTGCACGTAATAATGTGTTACCAACTAGCACCTCCCCCCCCCCCCCCCACACACACACACACACGCTCCTTGAGTTCGTCGATAAAGGACAGGCAAATCATTGCTCCACACGTCCTACAGTTTTTACGTTGAGTGCAACTGCATGAATTTTTTTTAACCGCGAAGCTGTTTAAGCTGGCTTTAATTTGTCTGTCAGAAACAGAAATGACCATCATCATGAACAGGCACACGCTGTCTTCATCCTGTTCTTCATTATTGTCGCTTTCTTCGTCTGCTTCGCTCCCAGAACACGAGCGCCGATTATCTCTGGCGTGGCCTGTACTAATCCTGATAGATGAGAGAACGAGTACTGAGGGAAAAGGAGTGAAACGTAGAAATTCTTGGCGAAGAAATCCTTCACAAAGCCGCATTCCAACCCGCGTACCCTTGATCCGAAGGCGAGCGTCCTAACCAGTCGTCTATCCAGGCACGTTAGCAGAGCATAGCACAGCCTTGTATAGTACAGTGTAGCAAGGAGGTGGGAAAAAGAAATGAGGATGAGGAGGAGGAGAGAGTAAAGCCCAGCATAGATAGAATGGAGAAAGAGAGGGAGACAAAGAAAAGGATGAAGGAGGAAGAAATAAGAAGAAATTGGAAGAACTGAGGAGATAGAGAAAGAAATAAGCAAACAAAAATAAACAAGGAAAGAAAAAGACGTCGAGAAAACAGAGAGAAGAGAGGAAGAAAGAAATAGAAAATTTGCAAAATTTAGCAAAACAGCAACCGCCGAGACTACATAACTGCTCATCAGCTCTCCAGTCTCTATAGCAGTGTGCCTCCAGGGCAAGCCACATTGTTTTTGGATCGTGTCTTTACTTTGCTCTTAGGCTCCGACATGTTTTTTTCGTTATGGTCATATATTCTGTCCCATTTCCCTCCTACTGCCCTCCTTTTCCTCCTCCGGCAAGAGTAGACAGGCGCGGTGCACCTCTAGGTGGGATGTGTCAGGGGGGATGTGCGCCTTATTTCCTCTGGGTCTTTGCGCATTTGTGTAAGCGCGCAAAGTAATAATATTGATGATGTCTTGTTTGTTTGAAATATATGAACGGTGACGCCGAAAAGGGAAGGCTGCTTCTAAACAGTATATATAGGAGCCGTCATAACCAGATGATTTTAGGTGCAAAAATGCCCTAATTAACTCCGCCCTTCTTGATAAACTAATGCTGCCAATTCCCACCCAGTGTGAATAATACGCTCATGGTGCGGTGTCTATAGAAAAGCATGCTTTCAGTTTTCTACAGTTTGGTGCTCATTATCATAATATCTTATCGGAATGTTATAAACGGTTAGCGCGTTTTAGGCCGCTTCTGTGCAGTAGAAGCTAATAGATCAGTCTCTTCACACGCCATGTCAACGAACACGGACGCATGGAGCGAAAAGGTTACATCGAGACAAGCATACCCGTAAAGGACACCATACACAACGTATGTCCGATGAGAAGCGTGGGCCTGAACAGTAGTTAACGTCGTGGCAAGTTGTGCAACATTTCTAGCTTGCTTCTGGCGCAAAAAATGAGAACGCAACATCGAGAGATCGGAGAAGATCAGTGCTGATACCAGGACAGGCGGGGTAATGATGTCCTTGTGGACATTAAGAGAAAAAAAGGTGGCTATAAGTGTGTCCCGTAATGCGTAGGGGAGATAACCGATGGTGAGTGACAACGACGGAATGAATGCCAAGGGATGGAAAATGCAGTCGAAGCCTGTGGAGAGCTACGCGGAGTCATGAAATTAAAAAAAAACAAACAAACATATATAACGAGATTGCATAACGCAGCGTGAATTGGATGGAGGTCATTGTGAGACAGCTTTGTCTCGCACTGGGCTCCAAGCAGGTTGATGATCGCCACCATGCCTTAAGAATAATAACCCCCCGCCCCAACAACGCAGACAGAAACCGACGCTTGTTCACGACATCGCATTGCTGTATTATACGCAGCCTGCTGTACTGTGCATATTGTACTTTAACTTTATGTAATCCTGCAGGTGTTTGTGGAGTTGGGTCCTCAAGGCATTAGCGGTGTTGTTCATGGGCCACCGTAGGCCATCTTATCCAGTTCGTCCAGGTGGGTGCAATTTTTTTTTTTCATTTACGAGATCTTCCTACAATCGCAAAGAATTTCACGCTTTTTTCGTCATTCGTCAAGCTGACGTACTGGCCTGTGGTTCGTTGTTGCCAACGCGAGATTGTTGGTGAATATTATTTGTACTAGGAACCTCTGTGTCATCAAAGTTCATTTTATAAACCCGGTATAACTTAGCCTCATTTCGCGTTCGCACAGAAACTCTCACGAAGGTGAATTTTTGTAAATTGTCAAGATGAAGTTCTCTCCGTAAAACAGGTCTTCGTGAAGAATTATTCGAACGTAATGTAATTTCTGTGGCAATTATGCACAATGTTTTTCGTGTTCTCGGAAAGGTTGACGTCACACTCAATTAGGAATTTCGCTGATATGACGGTCGTGTTTAGTGTAAACGTATTTAAGGTTTACGCGTCCATCTGAAAGATAAGCATCAAATATGATACGCATTGTGGCTTGCTTTTGAGCACTCCTACTATTTACCGATCACGAATGTTTTTCATTTGTATGAACTGGGAGTTCATTCTTCACTATAAAGAAAGGGTGCTCGTAGGCGGCGGGAAAAACGAAAACCATTTTTAGTGAAAAATATAACGACGTTACGGCAGCACGAAAACACTGAAACGACTTCCAAGGACCACTTCTACGAACAGCTTTACAAAACACTACAAAAGAACTCTACGAACAACTCTACGAACAACTCTACGAAAACAACGCCTTCTGTTACCTTACCGGCAGGAATTACCATTTCACCCATCAATGTTTATTGGTAGGGAACCCGTTTTTAAACGTCAGTCACTCTTCGCGTTTTTAAAAGAAGTCCACAGCTTTCACGTCACATAGCCGGGCAGTCCGTAGCACGACCTCTGGAAAGAGGTTGTTGCTACGGGTGCTACATCAGAGAAAGCACCTGCCTCCCTGCCTTTGGCCTCAAAGGCCCTGAGGAGGTATGCGTGCTCACACCATACCCTCATTGTTTTATCATTACAACCACTTGTCATTCATTCTATATCCACATGTTTCACGCCACTGCCATCACTTTTCTAGTTATATGTTTTACCCTCCTTTAGCGCGAGGAATTTTAGGCCCCTATACAGCCACTTCACATAACCATTGTTCAGTTTCGCTATCATGTCCTGGCTCTCTTTGGCCATCACATGAACCCTTGCGCCAATAAACATCATATGTCATCATCAACATCTACCAACAACTTCGTTTTCCGCGATCCCTGCAATGTGCAATAGCGAAACAAGAATTGGTGCACTTAAAAGGCACGGTATGTTTAGAAAAAAGAAAAAAAAACGCGAAATTTTTCACTCGGCCGCGCAAGGCTTGAGACATAGCTAAGCTGGCCGATTTGATGGCGTTTCGTGGCTGCCACTAGAGATGGTCGAATAAAAATTTTAGTCGATTAGGCAATAATCGTTCGTAGATTCAGCCTGTCATCGATTAATTGCTTTCGATTAAACAGCATTTTTGATGGGTATTTTAAAAAGGATTTCTCATTGTTTTAGAGGCATTATTTATGTTTAATTTCTACCGAAGTCTTTCTATCAGACGTGCTAAAGTTCACCTGTGCGCATTTGCGCCTTCGTTACAATTCGCACTTTCGACCAATGAACACAGAGGTGATGTCACGTATTGAAGGATCTGTGGCCATAATCCATGGACGATTCGGCAGCATGTCGTATTTGCTCGAAGCCTGCCTACTCGAGGGCACGGAAATCGGAGGCCCTTTCGGCGACCACACTGGTCGAAAAGTCGCACCGGAGACGTGCAGCGTGGCCGAGGGTGAAAACATTCTCGAGAAATGTAAAATGGGGACGAGGAGTAAGAGGAAGTAAATAAGACGCTCGCTCGGGTCAGCATCCGAGCACCGTAACCACCTGAATGTTAAATAAAAGACCCAAAAATGTTATCATGGACACTGCATGCGAAGAAAATCTCTTGTTTCTCAATGGCAAGGAGAGCCGAATTTGCGCGATGAAACACGATGAACCAGCGCGGAGCCAAAAACGAACATAAACAAAATGAGCATCTAAACGGTGCGTTCTCACATCTCAAATTCACAGAAAACCACAAACGTCAGTGTTGACTGTTGACACACCGCCTTGCTGCTTTCATTCAACGAAGCCATAGCGCTGAAAACACAGGGAAAGAGGAAGAGGTCCTTGGAAGAAGACCAAGCTTTTTGAACGAATATGAATTACCAACAATCCATCCTTTTGAGACACAAGAACTGCGTATCCAAAAAACTGCAGGAAGTGGAAGATGGAAGCTGCGATGAAAAAATCCGTAAACAGGGGGTGGGTGCTCGAGCCGACGTTTCGACAAGTGAATTTAATTGTCTTCTTCAAGGCTGGAACTGATTTCCTTAGCTATCGCGTGTATATGCTTCGTGCCCTCTCCACCACAAGGAAGAAGGGGGGGGGGAGAGGCCACCGTGACGACTAGGTGAGTCATAAGGAACGCGGAACGGGGAGAGAAAAAAAGGAACAAAATGCAGGGGGCAGGGGAGCGGGAGATGGGACGGTATACGTTTCGCTGAATGATTGTCAGTGGAAGCACGTGGCAGTTTAACAATTGTAGGTTCGAAATTCCTAGAAGGACTTAACTCTCATTGGTTTTCGTTGTGTATGTACCATACCAAATAGATTCAAGAGCCCCCTTAGAAACGTTAATACCTGCTGGCTGAAGTGTTTTAAACTTGTGAATAAGGTATGACTATATTTTCTGTCTCTTGGGGACCGGAAGTTTGACTGAAGTATGTAAAGTTTGAGATCTTCGAAGTTGTCACCTGCTACATTAAAATGCTATGCCACGGCTTTCGGTAACTTCTTCGTCGTGTCCGCGCGATGCCCGTTTAATCTAACACTAACAGGCTGTCCCGTTTCGCCAATGTACCGTTTTTGACAATATGAACTTTCGATCATGTAGATAGCGTTTGAGCTAGTGCAGGTAAAACTAGATTTTATATGATGAATGTTATCACTTCCGATGCTTTTACACAACGTCATCTTGAAGGTGCTTACAAGTCTTACATGTTGGACGAGAACAAGGTGTTATGTGGGCAGTAGAATCAGGGTTTATTTTTGGATGCACTGACATGTCCTTAAAATTCCTATTGCGGCGATACACGACGTTTGGCACTCCGGGAAACGTTTTTCTAAAGCGCTCGTTGCTTGCCAGTATTGGGTAATACTTACGGAGGATATTATTTATGTTTGGTAGCGCATTTGAGTATTTGGTTATAAATGCTGGGGGCTGGTTAGGCTGTGCCACAGGGGCCCTTTGAGCTAGTGATGATTTCCTATCTAGTTGACATGCTTCGTTGAAGACCTTGTTTGGAGCATCTTGCGGGTAGTTTCTTTTAACTAATGTTTCCTTGAGGTGGCTTAAGTGGTGAACGTAGTCACTGTCGTCGCTACAGATTCTTCTTATACGCCTCGCCTGTCCTACTAATAACCCTTGTTTACAGTGTCGCGGGTGATGACTAGTGTAATCTAGGTATTGCTGGCTGTCTTGATTTTCTGTAAAGCGTCGTCTTCAATTTTCCTGCTTCAATAGATACCGTCGTTTCTAGGAAGTTAATTTCACTGGAAGAATGGTGCATGGTGAATTTAATACTGGAGTTAAACTTGTTACAGTGGTCAATGAATGCATTTAGTGTACTTACGCCATGTTCCCATATGATAAATATGTCGTCTATGTAACGGAGATAGGTGGAAGGCTTCACTGAACATGATTCCAACAGCTCTGATTCTAACTGTCCCATAAAAATGTTGGCGTATGTTGGCGCAAAAGGGGGTTCCTATACTAGTGCCGAAAGTTTGCAGGTAGTAGGACGAATCAAATTCAAAATAATTTAGCGTCAGGACAAATTTCAGTAACGATAGGTAAACTTCAGCATTACGTGCTTGCTTGCTTTCTATGAGTGATTTTGAGACCGCTTAAATCCTTTCAGCGACAGGTATATTCGTATACAAGGAGCAGACATCTAATGTTACCAGAATGGCCTGATCCCAGAGTGCTTGTGTTTCGCTAATAGAATCTATTATTCGAAGGAAATGAGGTGTATCTTGAACAAAAGACGGCAGGTTAGACTGTGTTTCAGAGAAATGAGTATTTAGAAATGTTGATAGCGACTCAGTAGGTGTATTATTGTTAGATACTATAGGCCTGCCCGGAATTTGCGCGATAAGCAGTTCATCTATGGACACCTTATGAATCTTCCGAAGAAGGTAGAAGCGGCCTGCTTGCTTGTTTTTAGGCATTACGAACCGGTGCTCAGAGTGTGTGATTAATTCCTTGGCTAGAAAATCCGTGATCGTATGTTGTATGCTATTACTATATTCTTCAGTCGGGTCCGAGGGTAATTTTCTATAGTGCGTGTTATTGCTGAGTTGTCTGAAAGCTTCGCTTTAATATTTTTTCTATAGACCAGATCACTATACAACCACCCTTGTCCGCTGGTCCTATGACAATGTCCTTTCTGTTTGAAAGTTGTTTCAAGACCTCGTGTTCTGCATAAGTTAAGTTCTTCGGCTTTCGACTTCGTTTAGCTGTGCTCAGAATTTCCCTTGAGACTAGTTTTATATATTGATCTAACTCTTGGCATTGTTCTGTATCTGGTGTCCAAGTGCTTGGCGGACGCAAAGAGTCATTGCTTACGTCTTCCGTATCAGCCTTATCAAAAAAGAATTCCTTGATCCTGCGTATGTAATTGAGGAACGACCTGATTTTAAGATAACTTACACAAAGGATCTTAGCCGTGTAGCGAGATACAGATAAATAAAGACCGGATTTTAGGCAAATGCCTATTTTGTTCCTTGGGTCCTATCGCGCCAACTTGATGGGCGCGTATGAGTAAGAAGTGAAATGCCTATTTTTGGCGTTTGTGCCTAAATGCTTGCAAATGCCTATAAATAATCATTTTATAAATTGGCACTTCTATGAACACCAGTTATTATCCACAAGTTTCGCTACCGGGTGCAATTTGAGACCGTTGTTCATGTTACCGCGCAACATTGACTGTTCGGAACTAGATGGGATTCAACCTAGTCCTCTATTTCAACCAACTCCCGGAAACAACCGCTAGCAGCAGTGAAGTGCGACATGCCGGCAAGCATAAGTACCGCGCTGACATGGCGCGAGTGGTTGGCGAATGCGAGACAGCGGAGAGACGCCAGCCCTTCAGCGGAAAGGAGAGTGCAGAGCAAAAAAGAAAGAAAATGTGATGTGCATGGGCTTTTCTTTTGTGTTTGTAATTTACGTTTTGAGGTGTTCACTGCAGTAGCATAGCCAGAAGCTTTTTCGGAAGCGGGTGGGGGGGTCTTCAATCATATTTTGGGCTTTTTCGGGTCTGAATTTGTATGTAAGCGTGTTATATCACACGCACAACAAAAAGGGCAAGAGGGGGTTAACCCCCTCCCAAGCCCCCATTCCCTCCCTGGCTACGCCAGCTGTTCACTGCCTGGGGAGGAATCGGCTCTACGTGATTCAACCCAACTAATAGGAGGTATACCACCCTTCCTGTCGTTTAGCGATCGGGCTATCTGCTCCTGCTCTGCCCATCTCAGTCATGCCGAAAAGACACTCAAGAATGTGTTGATTCGACAGTGGACACTTGACTCACCGTGCAGAACACGGGAGAGACCGTGTTCTGCAAAGCGTGCGGGACAAAGCACAATTGTACGGCTATGTTCATCAGTTGGCGCCTTTGTGCCATCTTAAGCAATAACTCTTGCTGTCGTAGATAGAGGTCGCTCACATCTTCGTTCGAAATCATTTGCCCTTTATGAAAATTTAATGGACCTATATTTACGATATTGGAAGCCCAAAACGTTGTTTTGTTTGCCTTTTTTTGGCGCTAAAGTGAGATTTTTTAATGTCTAAAAATCCGGCCTCTAGTGATAACTTACCGGAAGAGGCCGATTCTGGCCTTCGCGAACGGGTCTTCAACATTGTAGTTTTAGTCATGACCATTTTGTTTCGAGGATGACTTTTTGGCACATCAATATATTAGGCACAAAGCAGGTGATATCTAAACAGTTTCCGTC
This sequence comes from Rhipicephalus sanguineus, assembly GCF_013339695.2. Lineage (NCBI taxonomy): Eukaryota > Metazoa > Arthropoda > Arachnida > Ixodida > Ixodidae > Rhipicephalus > Rhipicephalus sanguineus. The sequence goes on from NC_051184.2 coordinate 55,589,444, forward strand.
GCTGGCTTCAAGTTCTGCTTACCACTTTATCGCACATCACAGTCGTCGTTTTCTAATCTTTTGTGAACAACGTCCACACCGCGCTCCTCTTGCGATTGCTCGCCTTTAGGGCATGACAAAGGGAACATCATACACACCAAAATGCAATAATAACGCATTATAGCAACCAACACCACGTGCATTATGCCAATCGTTAACCAGCACACGACAAAAAAAGGGGGGTGAAATGAGGTGAATGCAGTAGGATGTGAGCGAAAAGAAGCGCGCAAGTGCATTTCTGCCTTGTCGGGTTGGGGCCACCTCCTGCCTGCGCTTGAAACCTTGGGCAGGGCTTGGAGGTGGACGCCGTATCCATTGGAGACTAGGTCGGGTTCTTTTCTGCCTCTGTGGGATAAGGCCGCCGCCGGTTTTGGGCTCGTTCTACTAGCGTAGAAATATGCGCTCTAGTGAAAAAGAGTAGGTGCGCTCGACTTCTGCTTCTCAGCATCGCTCGCCTCGCACTCATGCGCACCGGCTAAGTGGCGGTGTTGGGGGAGGGGGTTGCCATAATCAATTAATCGAAGAGTTTTATTCGATTATTTGGATTATTTGAAAAGCGGAAATCGATGATGATTATTCGATTATTCTTTCATCGATTTTACCATCCCTAGCTGCCACTAACTCACGTGCAGGTCACGTGCACATTTTCTTACGAACTTCACGACACTATCCACATAGTTAACTCTCGCGTTCCTTCTTTGGCTTTGTTTAGGCTTCGATATTTTAATTTTTTAACTCCATGGACTGACGATTTCCTTAATTGATCGTCTGTTTTCTTTGTCACGCATTAAGTGAATAAGGCCACCGGAATTTCGGACTAACCTCCGCAGGGGCGCCTGCGCAAGCAGGCGTCATCACGGACCCGAAGCAAAGGGAGGGTTTCGACCCCGTCCCACGCCTCGCCGTGCCTGGCTTTGCCATATCCAGGGAAAATGGGATCCTGATGGTTAAGCCGACGCTGGCGGCTTGGACTTATAAGGGCCCCTGGCAGGGGCAGCACACCCATGTGCCCCGGCTTCACGTAGGCGGCACCCCTGGGCTGACCCACACAGGGGAAATCGGTAGTCGCCTTTTCCTCTCTCTCTCTCCCTGCACCTTGGTATTTCTCTATTACTTTATATCTTTCCTGTTTACTTCTCTCTTCCGGTTGCTTCCAATTTTTCCTGGCGGCAAGGGTTAACCTTGTGTAGTTACTCAACCTTGCCTAGTTATCTTGGCTATAGCGGCATTGTATGGCTGGCATCTGCAAACTTATACGTTTAAGTGCTTCAGCGTCCCTTAGTTGGACTCCACGGTGGCAGGCCGCCATTGCTGCCGAAACAAACAGAATTATCACGAGTACGCCTTCATTTTCCTACCTCCTTGATCGTCTACGTAATATATTGTTACGGTGCGACATGGGCTCTCCGAAGATAAAGAAGACGAGAAAACGCGAAGCGCTTGCGCGTGGTGCTCATCAGCCATATTGTATTGGCTTCCGATTCACTGGCATAAATATCTATTAAATCCACATCTCGCCTCCGTCACATTTGGTGGAGCTGCTGGGTACGACACGCCTCGCAACGGAACTCCGCAGCGGCCGTCGTTTAAGGAGCTTTTCTGCAAATATGGCGGAAGATACGGCGTCTGCATCTGCACCCGGTGTCTCGCAGGATGAAGATGACGCGGCGGCTGCATCTGCACCTGCGACAACAACGGTCCTGCTGGAACAACCGCGGGATCCTGGCACTTTTAGCGGTTCCGGCGATCCCGATGAGGTGGACGTTGAGGATTGGCTGGCAGAGTACGAACATGTGAGTACTCGCAACCGCTGGGGCCCGACTCTAATGCTGGCCAACCTGATGTTTTACCTCAAGGGAACTGCCAAAGTGTGGTATGAGAACCATGAGACTGAACTCGGGAGTTGGGCAACGTGCAAACAGAAATTTTGGACTTGTTTGGGAAGCCCGTTGGACGAAAGATGGCCGCGAACAAAATGCTCGCATCTCGGGCGCAGACATCCACAGAATCTTACGTCTCATACATAGAAGATGTGATCTCATTGTGTCGCAAAGCCAATGCCGAGATGCCGGAGGCCGACAAAGTTGGGCATATTCTTAAGGGGATTGCTAACGACGCCTTCAATCTACTAATATGCAAGAATTACTCCACAGTGGACGCCATTATAAAGGAGTGCCGGCGCTTTGAGCAAGCTAAGAGCCGGCGCATTGACAGCGTGTTTGCCCGACTTCCCAACACGGCTGCAACGTCATCTTGCGAAGATCGCACGAGAACGCAACCGCAAGCTCCAGTTTCCCCAGACTACGTCACTCGAATCGTACGCCGCGAACTTGAAGCCATGGCCCCTGCTCCAGCTTACACCGGTGCCGGTGATACAACACCGATCACTGCGCCCATGGTCCAAGCCGCCGTCCGTCAGGAACTCGCTAGCATAGGCATTCACTCTGTGTGCACTGTGACCAGCCCACAGCAAACTTCATGGCGTCCACCCTTGTCCTATCCCGAGCAGCGGTTTCCGGCCCGCTCTCGCGACCCTGCTGCTTGGAGGACTGCCGACAATCGACCAATTTGTTTTCACTGTCATCGTATTGGCCATGTAGCCCGTTACTGCGATACTCGCTGGTCCTCGCCACCTCGGACGTCGTCTGCCCCATACCGCCGACAGGACAGCACCCGCTTCGCACCTCCGACCCAGTTTTCTTCCCCCTACGTCTACCCATGGTTCGGCAGCCGCTCACCGTCGCCGCATGGTCATCAGTCGCGCTCGCCTCCACACCGTCGCCAGTCGTCTCGCTCGCCGCAGCATCGCCGGCCGTCATCCCCGTTTAATCCTGCTCCTCCCTATCCGGAAAACTAAACAGTGCAGCGCCCGGAGGTGACGCTGCATTGTCGACTTCCTCCACAAATCCTCTCTTGACGCTTTTGACGAGACGAAGTTTACTAGACGTTGACGTTGATGGTGTGCCTATTTCAGCCCTTATCGACACTGGAGCTCACATTTCCGTAATGAGCGCAAACCTTCGCCGCCGCCTGCATAAAGTACTCACGCCTGCCGCTTCCAGCACACTCCGCGTCGCCGATGGAGGCACTCCTGCCGTTCAAGGGATGTGCACCGCCCGTATTTGTATAGCCGGTCATCCTACATCAGTTCAATTTGCCGTCATTGAGCAGTGCCCCACGACCTCATCCTTGGCTTGGATTTTCTGTCAAGTCATTCTGCACTCATTGATTGTGCGACAGGTTCTGTTCAACTCGAGTTGCCGCAGCTTGCCGATTTGCCAGCCGACCTCCCTCCGCGCTTACGCTCTCGCCATCACGCCCGCTTGCCACCACAAGCTGCTACGTACGTCGCCTTGTCATCTTCACGCGATGTGCCCGATGGTGACTACCTCGTGTCTCCTATTCTTGACGTACTGATGGCCCGAGACGTCGCTCTTGCTCACACTATTGTTTCTGTGGTTGATAATACAGTGGTCATCCCTCTTCTCAACGTCAGCCTGATGACTCAAGTTATTCCACAAGGCTTGTCTTTGGCCACCATCTCGCCGCTTGACAATTGCCAGATTGCCGTTCTGGACGCCCATGTTGTGTCATCTTCTCGTGATGCTAATTTGCACGCTGCCTGTTGACGACGTTGACAAGATGATCGCTCCCGATCTAACCCCAGCGCAAGCTACAGAACTCCATCATCTGCTTGCGTCCTATCGTGACATTTTTGACTTCGACGACCGCCCTCTGGGCCAAACATCTGTCGTTACTCACCGGATCAACACTGGTGACGCCATTCCTATACGCTGGCGTCCATATCGCGTATCTCAACAGGAACGTCAAGTAATTCAGCGCGAAGTCGACAAAATGATTACTAAAGACGTCATAGAGCCGTCGTCCAGCCCGTGGGCCTCCCCAGTCGTGCTCGTCAAAAAGAAGGATGGGAGCTGGCGCTTTTGCGTTGATTATCGCAATTTAAACAAGGTCACTCATAAAGACGTCTACCCTTTGCCTCGGATCGATGACGCCCTCGACTGCCTCCATGGCGCCCAACACTTTTCATCTATCGACCTTCGGTCCGGCTATTGGCAAATTTCCGTCAACCCCATGGACCACGAAAAAACCGCCTTCGTTACGCCCGATGGTCTCTACCAGTTCAAGGTCATGCCGTTTGGACTTTGCAATGCCCCGGCAACTTTCGAACGCATGATGGACTCTCTGCTCCGAGGATATAAGTGGTCCATCTGTTTATGTTACTTAGACGATGTTATCGTCTATTCGCCTACGTTTGACAGCCACCTCACACGTCTGTCTGCCGTTCTGGATGTTTTTCGACGAGCCGCTCTCCAGCTGAATTCGCCAAAGTGCCGTTTCGGACGGCGCGAAATCACTATACTCGGTCACCTTGTGAGTGCTGCTGGTGTCCAACCGGACCCCGACAAAGTGCGAGCAGTACAAGAATTCCCTATGCCATGCTCAACCAAGGACGTCCGCAGTTTCGTAGGATTATGTTCCTATTTTCGTCGCTTTGTCCGCAACTTCGCTGACATCGCTCGCCCACTTACTGATCTTTTAAAAAAGAACGTTCCCTTCACATGGGGCGCCGAGCAAGCAAACTCTTTTTCTGCCCTTATCCATCTGCTGACTACACCGCCAATACTGGCCCATTTCGACCCTGCGTCGCATACAGAGCTTCGGACCGATGCCAGTGGCCATAGAATCGGGGCGGTCCTCGGCCAACGACAGCACGGCAAGGATAGAGTAATTGCTTACGCCAGCCGTCTTCTTTCGCCCGCCGAACGGAAGTTCTCCATTACTGAGCGTGAATGCCTGGCTTTAGTGTGGGCCGTGACCAAATTCAGGCCCTACCTGTATGGCCGAACTTTTTCCGTGGTCACGGACCATCATGCTCTCTGCTGGCTCTCATCACTGAAGGACCCGTCGGGACGTCTCGGTCGCTGGGCACTCCGTCTCCAGGAATATTCGTTTGTGGTTCATTACAAGTCGGGGCGACTGCACACAGACGCAGACTGTTTGTCCCGTCATCCGGTTGAAGCGCCCGACCTAACTGACCTTGACTCGGATCCCTGCGTGCTCTCCATCCGCGCTTTGGTTGACATCGCCACCGAACAGTGACGGGACCCATCGTTACTGGTCATCATCGACCGTCTAACGTCCCCATCACCAGACCCTTCTGTTCGCCTGTTCGAACTGCACGACAACGTTTTGTACCGTCGTAGCTTCAGCGCCGATGGCCCGGAACTACTTCTTGTGCTACCTCGCCATCTACGCGACAGTGTTGTGCAACAACTCCATGATGTACCGACAGCCGGCCACTTTGGTGTCTCTCGTACATACGACCGCGTGCGACGTCGCTTTTTCTGGCCCGGCATGTACCGCACTGTGGTTCGCTACGTCGCTTCTTGTGACCACTGCCAACGCCGAAAGCGCCCCTCTGTGCTGCCTTCTGGCCACCTACACCCCATTGACATACCTACGGAGCCATTCTTCCGTGTTGGACTTGACCTAATAGGTCCTTTTCTCACGTCTACCTCGGGCAATAAATGGGTTGCTGTCGCCACCGATTACGCCACACGCTTTGCCATCACTCGAGCACTACCTACAAGTTGCGCCACCGACTTCGCTGATTTTCTGTTGTACGACGTCATTCTACATCATGGCGCCCCTCGGCAGCTACTTACTGATCGAGGGCGGTACTTCCTGTCACGTGTCGTGGATGACATCCTCCGTGCCTGCTCCACACAGCACAAGCTCACGACAGCTTATCATCCACAGACGAACGGATTGACCGAGCGTCTCAACCGCACGCTTACTCAGATGCTCTCCATGTACGTTTCGTCAGATCACCGCGACTGGGACAACGCACTCCCATTTGTCACCTTTGCTTATAACTCTTCACGACATGACACAGCTGGTTATTCCCCGTTCTATTTGCTATTTGGCCGACATCCAGCGTTACCATTCGACACTCTGCTTCCTCCGTCCAGACCCTTGTCTACTGCATACGCCGGCGACGTCCTTGTTCGAGCCCATGCAGCTCGTCAGCTCGCCCGTGACCGACAGTCTTTGTCGCAAGAACACCAAAAAGTTCGTTATGATAGCCGACATCGAAGCGTTCACTTCACACCGGGATCTCTGGTACTCCTCTGCTCACCATGCCGCCAGGTCGGCTTGGTGACCAGAGGAGTACCAGAGATCCCGGTACAACAAAAACACCTGGAAGGGTGGAAAGAGCAAAATATTACCGACGTGAAACGAATCATCATCAGACGCGACAGCAAAAAAATACCTAACAAGCATCTCGTATTAACATGTGCATCCACCACACTGCCTTCAACTATAAAAATAGGTTACATCAAGATCAGTGGCGGGTCAACTCGTTCGCGAGGGGGGGGGGGGTGTCGCTCACGCTGTCCACCGTGTATACATACATATATATATATATATATATATATATATATATATATATATATATGCGTGTGTGTGTGTGTGTGTGTGTGTGTGTGTAGAGAGAGAGAGAGAACTACATTTTTTCGAATTGGACGTGATTTTTTTATATTAATAGAGATGATCGGAGGATTTCCTTTTCAAAACTGTTTGTTTTAATTCAAGAAAGAATCTGCACAAACAGATTGTGCAGCCTGGGCCGCCTTATACCGCGGCAACGCAGCAGTATTTAATAACATTCTGGAAATATAACCGTGAGGTTTAAAAAGTACAGCCACATTTAACCTGTTCTTCATCTGAGCATTCCATCTGCAAACTTCACAGGCTCACTTTGGCGTTGTAAATACGAAAAGTATGAAGCACCTATTATGACTCTAGTACCTTAATTTCTCACTTGTTAAAAAACATGTGGCTGACGAAGCAAGGTACTTCGCAGAAGCCTTCAGGATAAACTGAGTGCCAATTTTTTTATTGCAGGGCAATCTTCACAGCAGAAGCGTAGGACACATTTCATTACATGATTGCTTTGTTGAAGGAAAAATTCGCCTCACTTCTTAGTTTCCCAGTCTGCAGTCAACAGTGACCACTAACGAAAGTGGGGGGGGGGGGCTCCGCCCCTTGACATTTCTCAGTGGGGGGCTAGCGCCCCCCTTGCCCCCCCCCTGGTAGATAGGCCTATGATCAAGACTGCTATCCGTCCATACATCCACCAAGCTAGACGATGCTACAAGTATCAGCGATTTGGCCACAGCTCGCAGAGCTGCCTTTGTCAAGGAACTTGCGCAAGATATGGAGGCCACGTCCACCCCTCTGATAAGTATACGAGCACATCTCACTGCGTCATTTGTGACGGCTACCACGCAGCCTACTCATCCACTGGAAAAGAGAGAAGGACATAATCGCTCTAAAGGTAAAAGGAAACATTTGATTAAGGGGTGCCCGTAAAATGTGCTCCCCTTTTTACACAACAGCTTACACTGATGCTGCACACCGGGGCGCAACGTCGCACCGGCCCCCGCCACTGCTTCGGCCTGCGCAGAATGAGCCGTCGGTTGTGGCGCCTGCCCCCATGGCGGCAGTTGCTCAGCCTACTCCGCCAACTGGCAAACAGGGACCGGCGACTCCAGGGTCTTCGGGTTTCAAGGCCTCGTCTCACCAGGCGAGGCTCGAAACACGAACCACCAACTCGCATGTGCGGGCATCTAGTGCCTCCAATGAGGCAATGGACACGATATTGTTACTTCTGGTGCCGAAAGGCCTGTCGCAGTTCTATGCACCACACTATGAAAACTAGTAAGCTAATAACAGAGCCAAACGATGGTCCTGCTCTCCTGAGACAGCAAGTATTCTACAATTTCTTATTGTACACACAGCACCCCTTTATCCTTAGCACGCAGGTGCTACTCCCTCTTCCCTCCCTCTTCTCTCTCTCTACTACTATTACAATGAAACATCCGAAGCCTTCTTCAAAGCCTGGATGACATACAAGAAATCCTCCACGAACTCAATCCAAAAGTGCTGTGTGTACAAGACACACACTTAAAATCCAAACACACCAACTTTCAACGCAGTTACATTATTTTCCGAAAACACCGGGATGATACCATGGCGTCATATGGTGATGTAGCTGTTATAGTTATTCAAGGAATAGCATGTACACACTTACCACTTCAAACGTCCCTTCAGGCAGTGGCTGTTCAAGCCGTTTTTTTTTTCCATATCCTCATCACCATTTCCTCTCTCCTTATTCCTCCGCAGCACCAACGGCGTAAACACGAATTCCAGTCCTTAATCGATGAACTTAAAGAACCTTATTAGGTCCTTGGGGACTTTATTGCACATAATAGCCTATGGGGTGACTATCGGTGCCATGCGCGAGGTCGTCTAATTGAACAATTCCTATTCTCTTCCGCCGCGTGTCTCTTGAATCGGAAAGAGCCAACATATTATAGCCTCGCTAACAATACCTACTCATCCATAGATGTCAGCATTGCATCTCCATCGCTTCCGCCCCTACTCAAAGAGAAAGACATTATTAATCCTTACGGAAGAGACAACTTTCCTGTAGTTCTGAGCACACCAGTATCGAATGAATGTCCTCCACAGATTCCCAAATGGCATATTGACAAAGCCTATAGGGAACAGTTCCAAAACGTTACTCGCTTAAGCAGAAATGCAGCCGTAAAATATTTACCAGCTTTTCTGACAACCATGTGCATCCCACAAACAACTGCACTGCCCGCCAAATGATGCGTGCTATGGTGGATCAATGAATGTCGAAATACGCGCAAAAAGCAAAACGAAGCAAGGAGGTTGCTTTTGGACTCAGCGACAGCTAAGAATTTAGGAAGTTTTAAGAACGTAAAATCTCAAGGCAGGAGAACGCGCCTTCAGGCTGGAAGGGAAAGCTGGCAGGACTTTTATCGGGCATCAATAAACCTAAATCTGGAACACAATTAGTAGGGTAGCAGGACGACAACCACATTCGCTCCCTCGAGTAAACACACAAGGCGACAGCTTGGAAAACCAGGCGAACATTCTCGGCGCACACTTCGAAGAGGTGCCCAGATCGTCGCACGTTCCAACGATACAAAACCGCAAGTAGGCCACAAATCCCCAAAACACAAGGCATACAATGAACCTTTCTGCTTAGCTGGGCTACAGGCATCGGTAAATTGCTGCAATAATTCCTCCCCAGGCTCCAGCGGTGTTGTCTATAAAATGTTGAAACAAGTGCCCTCTGAAAGTAAAAAAACCCTCCTTTCCCTGTTTAATAGTGTTTGGTTTTCCAGCGACATACCTTCTGCCTGGAAAGAAACCATTATTATTCCAATTTTAAAAGAGGAGAAGGACCCATCCTCAATTTCTAATTGCAGACCCATAGCCCGAAGAAGCTGCTTCTGCAAGGTTTTCGGAAAGGTGATGAACAAGCGACTGCTACACTACCTTGGAACGAACAATCTACATGACACATACCAGTTCGGATTTCCAGAGGCTAGATCTACCTCTGTCCGCCTGGTTCGTATCCAGACACAAATTCGTGACGCTTTCGTCCACAAGCAATTCTTTCGTTCTGTGTCCCTCGATATTGAAAGAGCCTATGACACAAGGTGCTTCAGAATATTAATAGACCTGTCCTACTTAGGTGTGCGTGGAAGATTGTTAAATATAATTAACAGTTACCTGTCACATCGTTCATTTGTCTGAGTAGGCAATGCTTTGTCCAGAACGTGTAGCCGGGAAACTGGAGTGCCACAAGGTGGTGTCCTGAGCTGCACACTTATGAATATCAATATGAATTCCTTGAAACTGCATCGCGTGTAGCATGTTCTATTCCGCTTATGTGGGTGATGCACAGGTTGCCTAAAAGTCTTCTAATCTTTCAAAGTGTGAGCGGCCGGTTCACCTTGGTTTGATCAAAGTTTCTAAATGTGCAGATGAAAACGGGTTCAGACTGAATCTACAAAACCACTTTCGTGTTTTCTCCAGAAAGAGATGTCTTCATCCCGATCCTGACATTGACATACATGGTTAACGTCTGACTAAAAACGGAGCATACGTTCCTGGTCCTAATTCTAGACACGAAACACACCTTCATATCACACATCGAATAGATCAAGAACAAGTGTATATCAACTATTATTATTTTAAAAGTGATCTCACGCACGACGTGGGGTAGTGACAAGAAGTGTCTGATGAATATGTATAACAGCCTCATACGCACGCACCTAAAATATGCGACGATGATCTAGCAGTCTGCGACACCAAGTGTCCTGAAGATGCTAGACGCTGTCCACCATTTGGGCATTCGTCGCACCAGCCCCGTAGAAAGCCTCTACCTCAAACGGATTGAGTGGTGGCTCCACCTGCAGAGATCTTACATGTCCTTTCTACATTATCTAAAAGTGGAGGCACCCAAGGAACACCCCTCACACTGCACAATCAATGATGTGTCCAGTTCTGCGCTGTTTGACAACCGCCCTTCGTTGAGACAGCCCTATTCACTTCGTGTGAGGGTACTAGCTGAGTAAACGCGAGTGCCGCATCTTGAACACCGTTTGAAGGCTCCCGCTGTACATCTCCCGCCGTGGCAGTGGCAGCCTGTAGATGCGATGTATGTTTTGTGGCAGTTACAAAGCAGACGTCTATTGAACATAACCGTATATACTTCCTCGAGATCCAGCAAAGGTGCACTTGTCCAGAATTATTTACAGATACCTCCAAGTCTCACACTTCTCTGTCCTACGCAGCGGTCAGTCCAGCTTTTTCACATGTAGGCGTTCTGCACCCCAATACGAACATATTCAGAGCAGTGGTACACGCGATGTTTGCGGCCATCAAAGATATCAAATAATTAAAACTATAAAGTGCAGTGATATGCACCGATTCCCTAAGCGTGGTAAAAGCATCGAAAGCTCCTAAGTGCAATAACCCTGTCCTGGTCTCGCTCTACTCACTTTCAAACATGGTCTACACACTCAAACAGCATGTCGTAGTGTGCTGGATGCCAGGACACCGTGAGTTTCAAGGAAGCGTGTTGGCAGACCTGCTAGCAGCTTCCGCCCACGAAAACGCTGCCGCCAATACATCCATTGCTGTCCCTGCACATGACCTAAAACCCTTGCTTAAACGAAAGCTCGCGGATTATTGGTAGCGGTTCTGGGATAGACAAACACAAAATAAACTTCATATCATTAAGCAACATCTCGCGAATTGACCGCCAGTATCGAAGTCACGCCGCACACAAGTAACACTTACCAGGGTAAGAACAGGGTGTACACACAGTACACACTCATACCTTTTGTCCGGCGGAGATCCAGCTTTGTCTGACAGATGTGGTGTAACCGCGCTTCACATTTTATTCGAGTGCAAAGCATTAGACACGCTTAGAAAACAACACTTGCCATTCCCCTACCTACAACAAATAGCATTACACCCACCAATGTTCATCGGTAGAGAACCTAATTTTAAACACCAGTCACTATTCGCGTTTTTGGAAGGAGTTCGTAACTTTCGCGTAATTTACCCAGGCATTCCACAGCACGGCCTCCTAACACAGGCTGATGCTGCGGAAGGAAGGAAGGAAGGAATACGAAAAGGAGAAGGCAGGGAGGTTAACCAGACAGCAGTCCGGTTGGCTACCCTACGCCGGGGGAAAGGGAAGGGGAGTAGAAAGATGGGGAGAGACAGAGAGAGAGAGGGGGAGCGAAAAAAAAAGGAAATGATCAATAAATGCACTGACGCGTATGTGGCGGTGGCACTGTAAAAATAGTCACAAGCGCTCACAAGCGTTCACACAGGCCCGTAGTCCTTAAAAAGCACAAAAGTGCTTTAACTGCCTTGTGGGCCGACGAGCGATGGGGACGGTGCTCCAGAAGCATCTGCACGGAGAGCGGCCCATCGTCCAATCGTCGCATCGCATTAGAAAGAGTTCGTCTTTCGGAGGCAAATCGAGGGCAGCGGCATAGCAGGTGATCAATGTCTTCCTCAGTACTGCAGACCTCGCATGCCGCACTATCGGTGATTCCAATTAATGTTGTGTATGCCTTCGTGAAGGCGACTCCCAACCAAAGCCGACAAAGAAGTGAAGCTTCACGTCGACGAAGTCCGGATGCTGCGGTATATACACTTAAAGAAAGCACCTGCCTCGCAGCCCTTGGTCTCAAGGGCGTTGACGAGGCATTCGTGTAGATGACATATACCCGTAGTTTTATTATTACCACTCGGCATTCATTGTCACTAGACATGCATTTCACGTCACACTCATGATTTTAATACTTATATGCTGTACCCGGCTTTCGCGCAGGGAATTTTAAGGGCCATTTACTATTGTTCACATTCGTTACCTTGACCTGACGTTCTTTGGTCATCAAATGGCCCTTGCGCCAATAAACGTCGTATGTCATCATCAACGCATACCACTTCATCCATCAATGCTTATAGAAAGTGAACCTCTTTTTCTATTAGGGTTTCAAAAAGATGTAAAAACTTTGAACGTTATGCCCAGGGACTCTGTAGCACGGCCTCTCAGCAGAGGTTGCTGCTGCGGTATCTACAATTCAGAAAGCATTGACCTTCCAACCCTTTGAGTCTAGGGTGTCTGCGGGGTATCCGTGCTAATGCCACACTTTTTCATTGTGATACCATGATCGCTTATCACCTATCTTTGTCAAGCATGTTTCACGTCACTTTCCTAATTTAAGCAATTATATATTTTAAGCACCTTTACTGCGCAGAATTTTAGGCCCTTATGCAGCCACTTAAACCATGACTGATCACATCCTCTGTCCCATGACCTGGCGCCCTTTGGCCATCATTAGCCCTTGCGCCATAAAATACCATATATCATCATCATATGGCTTACCGGATGGCTCAAGCTGAAATGCGCGTGGCGGTGTGAATGTGTTGGTTTGTGGTAGACAAAGAACTTTCGTCTCCTGTTCAGGTTACGCATGCATCGAGGGAATGGGGTGATTGATCTTGCTGCATTGACAAGTGAACTGAATTTCCACTAAGCTTATGTGGATAAGTAAGGTTCTGACTTGTGATGTCACTGTAATTCACATACATTCGGCGGCAAATATTATGGACTACGGGAGCGCGTGCCGAAATTGCCATCTGCTGTAGAGAATGCGTGGCCACAGCTATGCTCTCGACAGAAGATGGCTCGCCACTAAACAGTGCAGGTGGCAATTTCATCACAGACTTGGGTGGTCCGTATTATTCTGTGCTCTACTGTACATGAGAAAGACTTTTTGGTTTGGGTGAAATGAGCTGAGGGCTCGTTATTTTTCATGATGATGCTCCAGTGAGGGCCTTAGGCTCAGTGAACGTGATTAACGTAATCGTAAAAATGAGGACGCCTCATCAAGTTTTACACAAAACGAAAAACTTTTCTCAAGTACATGAATGAGAACCAAGAGAAAAGCAAGGCAAGGAATGTATAGGGGATGTTATTTGTAGTAATTATAATATAAATGTGAAAAAAAGAAAGTGATGAAAAGAGAACTTGCTGCCAGCAGCGGCCGATGTACCGTTATACACAGATGCACACGATAAAATTGGCAGGAGGAAGACTGCTGCCACAGCTCAATCGGTAGATAATCCGATGCATCATTCGAAGGTTACATATTCGGTCGCTGCCGGTGGCAAGTTGTCATTTCTTCCACTTTATTTCCTTTACATTTATATCCTAATTGTTACAAGTAACGTCCCTGACACTTTCCTTGGCTTGACCGTGTAGTGGTTGTCAATAGGGTTGTTTGACAAAGAAAAACGAGCCCTATAGCCTCTTCATTTGTTTATTCCTCAAGTACATGACATACAGCGACATCACAAGTCAAACTTACTCAGCCCCTCAACTTCGTAAAACGAGATATTCAGTTCACTTGCGAATGCGGAAAGATGAAGTGGACACTCTGTATGAATTCACTGTAAAAACGATTTGAGATGTATATAGTGTGAAATGATGCGTACAGGTGCTGACAAAGTTGCAAAAACGTTTGTTTTTCCACATGTTTGGTCGTAAAATAGCATTGAGGTGGTTCTAGTAAAAATCTGCTAAATAATGCATTTACTAGCAACCTTCATTGGCTACCGACTCGAATTTTGATAAAAATTACGTTTTGTTCTAAGCGAGGAAAATATTTTTGATGTTGTGTTCAGTCAGTTTCGTGCTTGCGCGTGTGTATACCTCGCAGCATGTACAAGCTGCGCGGACACGAGGAACATTGAGACAATATAAGCAGCTTTGTCCGTGCCTATTTAAATGATTTACTTTCGAATAATAGCATGAGTAATCAAAGAATTCAACCCTTACTTAGACTGCATTTAACAACATGCAGCTGTGTACTGACTGCTCGCATAGTGGCACACGCAGCACCCCGTTACCTATAAGTAGGGCTCCCTGTTTTCGGTTTTAAATGCGAAGCATTTGTTAGCGAACATCTGGTACTTTGAGCGTTTCTATCTGCGTATCTATCTATCTATCTAGCCGCCTACGTCTGGGTGCTCTCATAATCGCCTCCTTAACTTGGTGTAGACCAAAATTTGCATGGGAGGGTAAGAGGATTTGACGAATATGACTGCCGGGTCATGATATGAATAACGTTAAAATCCTGTCGCGTACGTCGTCAAACCCTTTCCACTAGTCACGTGTGGCACATACCCGTTTGCCACGGGCCGCGGTGTACGGGTATGCGCCACAGGTGATTGACAGTTTGTATCTACCTAGGAACGGCGAGAACATTGGTAACTTACATGCTAGAGCGTTAAGGAAAGCCAACATCGGCAGCGTTGACTCAACGAATGGAAAGAATGAAAATTAAGATCGCAGCGGGAATCGAACCCAAGCATTCTGCGTGGCAATCAGGTATTCTACCACTGAGCCACGCCAGGTCTATAAACTGGTTTGGTAAAACAGCCTACCCAGGTGTAATAGCCGTGACAGTCAATTGTGGTTGTGGTACTGGCTATCTAATTTTACAAGAAATCAATGAACACTACATGATACTCCTACGATGGCTACTCCTACGATACAGGCGTCATATGCAGATCAACGTCTGTAGTTCCAGTGTTGGCTCCGCTTTTATAGCAGTCTAATAAAGATTACGTTTGTATTCTATGATTCAGCAAGCTATATTGAAGCATTGCTCGAGCCCGGAGGAATACATCAACGAAAGTTACATATGATATCCACATCAGCGCACCGTAAAGTGCACTTCGTCCACCAGAACGACGCAGTGGCATCTTTATTTCTAACGAGGCTGGGCGATGGCCCCATGCGGACCGAGGATGATGCCATATTGATTGACAGCCGCTTTGTAGACTAGGCTACGTAGGACACATACGCTGAGGTAGTGTACGAATACGACAAACACCATCCATTGATGTTGGTCTACGTAGCACTATCCAGGCCTACCAGCCTCGACGGCCTATACCTCACCAACGCGAAGGGTGGCTTCAGGTTTCGACATGTCGCCGGCTCTGTCGACAGGCAAGTTGTCGACGAAATGACCGAGCCATCCACGAATTCCAACAGCTCTACTCTGCCACATACTTCACTACACATGGACCCCTCCTCACCACGATCACGACCGGATCCTATGACAAGTCATGACCAGCTGCTGGTGCTGACTGATCACCTTGGTGCCCTTGTTCAAGAACTGTCAAGAACTTCTTGCACACATGCACACGGGTTCGTGAAACGTGCCTGCGTTCTCAGGACAAGTATAAGCAACACATATCAGCTTACCGCTTCTGGTGTTGGTAATACCCACGTTGCCATTGGCAGCGTTACCCAACCGTAAACAACTGCTTTTATAACATATATGCGTTTCTTCATTATATATATATATATATATATATATATATATATATATATATATATATATGTGCGTATAAAATTTATACAAATCTTTAGCGTCATTTTGTAACGTGTCGCTTAGTAAAAAAGGTTACGCCACAGCCACCTACCGCCGCATGCTTCGCATAACATCGACTCCCACGGTACGTGGGATCTGCCGAATGTTTATCCGAAAAAATCTGATAAACATTCGCCGGTAAATTTTTTGACAATTCATATTTATCCGATAAACTCCTTTTTCAAGTGCCAATATGACTAGCTTCTGTTCTTTATCGAAAGAGTAAGTTCTAAACGCTCATTGATACATCTTCTGGTTTGACCGAATGAAAGTTCACCGCGCGTAGCTGTATTAGGCGACGTAGCTGCGTTATGCTCCGACTCAGCTTCCTACATGCAGAAGCTTCACAATGACTTGGAACTTTTTAACCACGAATTCAATGCGCTTTAATTCAAACATCCGTGCCACATACTCAAAAACGCTCTTTAGCTCTGGACGAGCTCGCTTAACGTAGTTCACGATTTCGTTGTGCGCTTTCGTGCCCTGATGAAATCGTCGCGGGAGCTGCGCCGTAAGTTTGGTCTTGTGTGCTTGGGCATGGGAATGTCCACCCAGTCGTTGAAAACCGTATGTCCGTCGAGGTCGTTCTCTTCTTATGAAGCTCTAGAAGATATCCTAAACATCAGGTGTGCCATTGTGTCTTTCTTGAGAAGCGAAGAAGCCAAGGGAACGAAGTGCCAGAAACTCAACAGTCTTATTTCATTACCTGAAGCTGTGCACGACTTGCTCGTTATGATGAGGTTTCTGAAGACCAATTCGTGTGCCGCGCTGTCAGTTATCAAGGAACTTGAGGCAGGGTGTACCCTGGTACAGCAAGTTCATCCCATACTGGGGGTTCGTTTGCAGGCAATCATCAGTCAATGGCGTGATCTAACATAGGTCTTCGCATCAGATGTCACAAGTCTGTCGCTGACTTTCACAGATACTACGCTGCTGTCACCGAAAAGTGGAGACAGACATCTGAGAGGAACTTGGGCGACCAACTACAGTACACCCAAGTTTTGGTACTGTGTTCAAGTTGTGAATCCAAATGTGAAGCATGAGGTACCCTGCGCGTTTCAAACCTATGCGCCTATTTTTCATTTAGTGCTTCTTGAGAAACTGACGGCATGAGCCAGCTCCTGATTGATTTTTCGAACTATCAATTCTATGAAATATGTCACATTCTTGAACTCCAGTTGTTTTGGAGACTTCACAATTTCCAATGACCAGTGCTTTCTCACTGCGCGCTGCGTCTTCTGGTGCTCCCTGCTTCTAGCGCTAACGTTGAAATGGCATTATCGAAGCTGAGAGACGTCAATCGAAAGGAGTGCGCTTCCATCACTGACAACAACCTCGCAAAGTATGTTTGCCCATTTTACAATAAGCTTTAAGCATAACGTTGTTATACGCACAAGTTCAGGTATTTCGTTTGTGCGTATGTGTTTCTGTACATTCAAACTTTCTAGAAAAGAATGTGCTTCGTGTGTTTTGATATTTGAGTATTCAGATATGAATTGATCTAAGATTTGGGGTTCTGACAAGAATGAAAAACTCTGAATTAGGGATTTACGAGACACAAACTCCGACAAACACCGGCCGTCTTTCACGACAAATAAAAATCGAAAACACGAAGCCCTACCTATATGCTAAGATTGAGAAGTGGGAAGAACACTACGATAAAGAGAAGTATCTATGAAAATAAAGAAAAGGTAGTGTTGCATGATTACAGTTATGAACTAACACATGGTCACTTAAACACGAATGTGTTGGTTCCTGACTGCAACTTATCCTGTTTTTTACCTCCATAGATATTTCTCCTAATAGTAATGTCCATCACACTTCTAAATCTTAGCGCATACGTAGCGGCGTGTCCCACACATCGGTATTACTTCTGGGTGCACACTATTCGGGACGTCGGTGGAAAGCTGCATGTGGTGGCCACATGCACTCTAGTACGGTTCGGCTTTTTCGTTGGCTCAGGCTAAGACGCACTAGTCGATCAATGAAATTAGCACGGACAAAGCTGCTTGACTTTTCTAAATCTTCTGCATGTCCCTGCAGCAGAAAAGAAATTTAGGAAGCTTTCTCAGTCAGCAGCCAATGGAGGTTACTAATAAATACGCTATTTACCATATTTTTACTAGGACCACCTCAATGCTGAATTTACGACCGAACATGTGTGAAAACAAACTCTTTTGCAGCTTTGACGCCAGCTGTACACATTACTTCGCAATACACATCTGAAACTGTAGTTTACCAACAGTAAAACTTCCTGACACTGAGTTCATACGAGCTATCATATTGCTACATGTAGGCTGCCGGAATCCATATTGTCGACGCGCGTGTGCGCCCGACGAAGAGGACGAAGGTCGTTAGCTGCTCGAGCTCGGAGCCGGATTGCTCAGCGCTGCAGCCGTTCTTGAAAATATATCTTGTGAATAGCGACTTGTAAAAGCGACTGTCACTCACGTAACATATTTGGTGGAGGTGGAACGTTCCCCGTCCTCATCACGCAGCTCCGCAGTGGCCGCGTCATCCAGCCTCTCGCCATGGCTTCCAATGACAACCCGTCCCCATCTCCATCTGCGGCTCCTACGACAACCTTTGTTGCGGTCCCCACCCCCCGCGATCCTGGGACATTCTCTGCGCAACCTGGCCTCGACGTCGACTACTGGCTTCGCCTGTATGAACGGGTCAGTCAAACTCACCGGTGGGACCCTACCATGATGCTCGCTAATGTTCTCTTCTACTTGGACGGAACCCCGCGCATCTGGTACGAAACACATGAGACCGAGCTCACCAGCTGGGACACGTTCAAGGAGAAGCTACGTGACATCTTTGGGAACCCGACCGGTCGCCACGCAGCTGCACGACAAGAGCTCGCTACCCGTGTCCAGTCACCTACTGAGTCGTATGTCTCATACATACAAGAAGTGCTTGCTCTTTGCCGGAAAGTGGACGAGGCAATGCCCGAAGCTGACAAAGTGGGTCACGTTTTGAAAGGCATCGCGGACGACGCTTTCCATTTGCTGGTCTACACCAACGTCTCGACTATCGACCGCATCATTCAAGAATGCCGCCGTTTCGAAACGGCCAAAAGCCGTCGTGTGCACCCTCAATTTTCTCGGTTGCCAAACACGGCTGCCACGTCCACCTGCTCCGATTCCGCCGCTACACCGCCCTTTGAGCAGAGTGTAACGCGTATCGTTCGACGGGAACTTGAAGCGGCAAGTCCAGCGCCGTTCCAGCCCTCTCCATTCGACCTAGCCACTATACAACCAACCCCCGCGGTCTCCGTTATTCAAGCGGTCCGTACGACAAGAATTCGCCAACCTCGGGTTCCCTGTCGCCTGCCCCGTCTCTCGCCCCTCGTCCCGACCAATGCCCATGAATGCACCTCGAAGTGACCCATTCGTTCCTCCACGATCTCGCAACCCAGCGGAATGGCGTACTCCCGACGACAGACCCATCTGCTTCCGGTGCCACCGCGTTGGTCATGTATCCCGCTACTGCCGCGCCACTTGGACGCCGCCATATAGGACCCAATTTTTCTCGCCTTCCCGCCCATATGAAGATCTTCGCCGGTATTCGCCCAGCCGTACAGACCCTACTGGTGACACACCTAACAGCCGCCCTCCTGCTCGTTCACCGTCCCCTCAACGCCGTCGTTCCCCGTCGCCCCAACCCCGCCGCCACCCCTCGCCGAAATGTTATCTTTTTATTAAAGAAATCCCGAATTTGGACCATATTAAGGCAGCATGAAAAATTACACCATCTCCAGTTAAAAGGAACCATGTGGCGATACGAAGGAGAGCATGGGTCGACTTAAAGTTCCGTTCATCACTGACACCTTGCCCGATGTTAACGCGTCCTTGCAAGTGGAGCGCACCATAAATTCGGTGTAGTTGCTGTTGCAGTTACTCTCTCTCGTCCCGAGCTCTTGTTGGAGCACGCCACGTGGGTTCATCGCGGGTCTGCAGACATGGCTGATCCCCCTTTCACAGGAATCGGTATAACACGAAAGGGAAACACGCCTTCACGGGGGTAGCTGAGCGTTTCTCACGTTGCCATGGAGTGCGCTTAGTAGACGAACAGCTCAGGAATACAACCGTCGCTATGTTTCCTAAAAATATCCGTACATTCGGAAGACGAAGCACGTTATGTCTTCTTCGTCAAGTGCTCGGGATTTATTTGTTGTACAATTGTGCTGTATGCTTACCCGAAAGCAGGGGTGAGAAGCCAATCAATCCCAATCTCTTCAGGCCGCGGCTTGCTTGCACTTGCGTTCACGCCTGGGGGGGGGGCGGGGGAAAACCTACAGGGGCAGCTTCCATGACTGATTTTACCGCATTTTAAGTTCACCCATGGTTGGAAAGCTGAACTTAAAAAGTCGCGGAATGTCGCCGCGCAGTGGTGTTCGTGACTCCTCGCTTGCCGAACAAAACGCGCCAGGACTTTCCAAGAGCAACCCTCCTTATGACGGGAGAATTTGCTCCGACGGTGACGTCTTCCGTGCAAGCCACCCCTGCTTTCATATAGTGGGCGGGAAACGAAAAAGACATACATAACGAGCGAGATTCGCAGCAACTGGTGCCTTGGAGGCCAGCGAGATTAGACCTTGTGCGAAGAAGCACAAGCGTCTAACATAGTCCTCCACACTCCAGTAGCTCAGTGCTTTCGTCAGCTCGCACATTAAGCCATCGCAAGCTGCATGTACGGGCCCAATCCACGCTAGTTTCGCTGGACAGAACGTAGATGGCAGTGATGCCGGCGGTATCTTCTTCGCTAACTGGATAGATGGCGTTGTCGTACGCTGGAACTTTCACTTTTGCAGACGCTCCCCAGTGAAAAGGACATTGTGCGGTGCAGTCAGAATAGGCGTGAGGATGTAGCCGCCCCCTTCGAATCATGCAAATGGGGCCGCCATCTCTGCCCAAGATCTCTATGCATTTTATTTCACGATAATAGCGACGAAAGACTCTTGGTGATGGATTGAAAAAAAAATTTTGCGTCCCACCTTTACCCCAGAAAGCCGGAAACCAATGGCAGGTGGTTGTCAGGAGCACGGAATCCCTTGAAGTTCTATTTTATTCGAGTTCTGAATGCATTCGTAGTTCACGAGCAGGTAGGCCCTGCGATGACCTGAAAGCGTAGCCCATCGTACCTCGGTCAAATACGCAATGTTCTCAACGAACGTGTTGCAATGAGCGAGCTAATTTGAGGCCTTCCTATGTTATAATGGGCAGTTGCGTATCCGAACTTCCCATATTAATCGTATTCCATGGAGGTTCCGCTCATATTCATACGAGCTAGCAGACGCACCAGCGTAAGTGAATTAATTTCCTCTCTGTCTAGACTTGGACGTCACTGAAGAGTTCACTTAGTACCAGGTGCGGCTTACTTCCTTATGCCAGCTAGCCGCGGCTTGCAGCATACGACCGAGCTGCTCTACAGGCTTTAGTGATGTCAGCAATGCCTCCCACGAGTCTCCCGAATTTCTTTGTACGCTCTGTTCGTCAATGTGCGGGAAACTCGGATTGTTTATGTAATTCCCATAAAATGTAACACAATGTGCTCGCAGTCTCCGGGGCACCTTGCGTAGTAGTGTACCGTACGGATAGTCGCCTGCCTGGATCATTCTCCAAGTCACTGCTTGGTCTCCAGTCAGCATTTTGTGAACAGGTAGATAGCGGCATCATGGCTTCCTTTAGTGCGCGAGTATTTTCTGGGTATTCGATCCTCTGCAATTCCGGAATAGCCCGGTGTGCATGGGTTCCCTGCTTGAGACTCGTGCCCCGGTCTTCAGTGGATGGTTGTGTCTTCGAAGTCTTACTGGAAAAAACTATTACGTCAATTATCATGCGAATAGTACAGTAAACCTTACAGCCCTCATGACCATCAGGCGAATTGATCGAAGACCGTAACAATATATGGGTCGTCGCACTGGAGCTAAACCTGCAGTCCATATCCATACAAAGTGTCTCATGTGAAAGAAAAATCCATAGACATGTGGTTGTGGTCGCTACGCGAATGGCCTGGCAGCCCTGTGATAGCGAGCACAAAACATGATTTGTGAAGAATTATGTATTCTACCCGTAAGGACAAGTAACTCCGGGGACGAGTTGGAAAACATGATTACAGAAATAGACCGGCAAAACAGAATGGTGGGTCCGGAAATTGTTATGGCAAAAGCTAAGTATCATGGAAGAAGAACCTTTGCTGATAGGTAGTGATGCAATGCATCTACTTAGGGCAGTAAGTTACTGAAGATCCGAACGACGAGACGAATGTAAGTCGTGAGAAATAACAACGGGCGGACGTGCATTTGGCAGGTATTCTCAGATCACGGACAGCAGTTACCTCACAACAAGAGTACGTTATGGTGGAATCTTTCCGGTATTACTTACTGGGCAGAAACCTGGAGTTTTACAAAAAGGGTTGAACTTAAATTCAGGACGAAGCATACACTCGTCGTAAAATACAGTAATAGTTGTAAGGGACAAGAACATGGCAGAATTGAGTCGGGAAAAAAACGGGTGCTGACCGAGCTCCACAGAATACTGACTACGGTGTATTGATTTCATTATTCCTTATCGAAAGTCGCCTTTCACATCCAGTTGCTTCGCACTTGTTCGGTAGTTGCATTCATGGCTTCATCTTCTCAGTCACCGTGACTATAGAGATACACGCATTTGTATCCACGTCCCTGAGTATTTATTTCTGCGTAACCAATATCGGTTTTCGCAGTTCTCGCTTCAAAAGAGACCCAACGTTTACTACAGCATCTGTAGTGTTCTTGGATGCACTCGCAATGCTAATCTGTCCACCGTTCTTATGTTACCTCTCATTGTTTACACGACTTCCTATGCTGGCGTGTACAGAGGGCTGGAATAGAAAAAGGGTAGTTGTACACGGCCGCCCCCCAATCCGATGCCTAACTTATGGCTGGCACCGTTAGTACCATGTACTTGTTGGATGAGGGATGCTGTTTCGGATGTTCAGAGGCCTGGTAACCATAGTATCTGTACACCACCATCTCACGCTAACTGTGGGAAAATAGTTCTGTCGCGTTGTCCGCCAGTAGAACTGTCGCAGATAATTGATAGGTCAGCCCAGCCGCTTCCCTGTTCGAGTGTATTGTATACGTATAAGAAACGTAATTGTTAGTCGTACAGAGAGTGCCACGTATAAGATTTGCAAATCCCAGTGCTAGGGGTCTGCGAAGAAAAAAAAATCTCGTCGCTTCACTGTTAACATCCGCTTCTTTCTCTGTAGTGTGCCATGTTTCTATACAACGTTTTAGGGTCAGCTTGCACGACGGACACTGCCAACGTGTAGTTTCACCCATGGCTGCAAAGCTTACAAAAAATGCGGGACGAAGCTTTGTAGTGATGGGTGAATTTTACGCGGCTAGCGGAAGTCCTTCGTGCAAGCCGCTCCTGCACTGGAACAAAAAAAATGCATAAATGAGCGACAGGCACCTGCCACTAGATGCCCAGGGGGCCAGCGAGATTTGACGGTGTGCCGAAAAAGGGCACGGCGTCGTCAAATCTTGTCCCCCACACTCCAGTGGCCCAGTGCTGCCTCAGCCCGCATCCTTCGACGGGGATCGAACCTCGGCCCGCAGAGTGTGAGCTCGACACCCTGCACACTAGGCCACCGTAGTGGCACGGCTATGTGGGTTCGTAGCAGCTACACATAGGCACGATATCACAGTGACTGATGCTTATCGCATGGGAAAGTATTGCGTAGTTAGCCTCCGCTCTTCAGCCGCTAGCACCCTCACCCTCTTTCCGGCTTTACGCGGGATTGTGACGGACTGCTTAGTGTGCGGGACAACCGCTGTCCGTGTGAGCCGTAAGGGAGCCGTGCGTTGTTCTAGCAGTGAATAAAGCGATGGGAAAGTTTCAGATCATATGCACGTTGAGGGCAACACCAAAAATGTATTCGCGAGCGAGGTACGTTGCATATCACCCTCTCGATTTGACGAGCGGATGCCAATGTGTTCGCGCCTACTACGTACACAGGTATAGGCGTTCGGGCAGTCCTACTTCGGGTACGGTTGACGACTGGGCATATAGTAGCCGTAGACCTGTCGAGGTTTGGGCACTACCCCATAGCTACGGTAACGTCCTGCGGCACAGTAACCTGCAGGCAGCCTGATGCCTTTTTGCTGCATCGTGCTGTCGTCACTTCCAGATTTTGTGATGAGAAATGTGTTGGTGGGGATGGGGCGCTATCATGCATTTGTCGTGCTTGTGCGGTTAGCGTTACAAAAAATGCCGACGACGAATTTCGAATCCTGGAACGAAGTCAGGGATGTGTGCATAGAATGTCTAGGCTTAATTCAGTGTATGACCCTTCTAAGTGTAAAAGCATTACGCTTTCATTAATCAATACCCAGTTCACGTTTCTCCTTCTTCGTAACACTAGGTGGGATGTTTCCTATTTTTGTAGAAGAAGAAGATGCACACAGTTTGAAAAAGTGCAAGCCATTTCTTCAATGAGGACCTGCAGATACGTATGCGCGATTTGTGGGCTCACTGCAGGAACACATACAATTCACAACCATCTTTTTATGCAGGTATACCACCGCAATTCTTTCTGGCTAGCCGGCGAAGGTCAGCGATAGTTTAGCTGTGGAATATGTAACGTACTGACAAATAATCCGCGAACTGCGTGTACTGCGAAGGCTGCGTAACGATGGTTGTACTGTTCGTGAGGCTTCGTATTTGTGACTTTCCCTAAATGTGCAATTCGTGAGAAGTTCTTTCGTGGCGTACAGTGTCTGTCGGTTCGTGTCTACGCTTGGTCCCCGTCTTCTTTGCGGCATTTCAGTTTTTCCGACACCGCTCACACGTCATTCCGCGTACAGTGTTTCGCGCTGCAGCGAATAATTCCTACCATGCATATCTGCCAGAACCGTTCGTACGCAACGTATGTGAGGCTCTCCCGGTAGGTAGCCATTGCGTTTACGTGGCGTAGCTGTGACGTTCGTCTACAGTTCCTTCGGTTATACTGTTCCTACATTAGATGTTCACGCTATTGGTAACACCCGATCCTTTGCAGAATACCGCGAGGTGTGGGGCGCTTGCCATACTACACTACTACTGCCTGACAAGACTCTGTTCAGATGCACGTTGATTATGTCAGGGCAGTGCAGTAAGAGTATTCCTAATAGCATAATCGCATGGTTGTGACTTATCTTACACCTCTGGTATGTAGGTTCTGCTGGTCGAGACAATTCAGTTTCGTTGTAGGCAGACACAGTTCCGTGCTACTGTTCATAAACTTGTACCACCATACTACAGTAGAAGTGCACGTATGCTTTTCGCAGGTGTTTGTACACTAATCAGCTGATTCTGACGCTTGCGATGTATGAGATTCCGCAGTTCCTGTTCGCTTAGAGAGACTGCTGCTTCGGAGGAACTAACCTATGGCGAAAGAATTTGCGCACAGTGCTTGTGATGGAAGTGTAGCTGACAAATCGGTGTCCGTTCAGCGTATCAGAGACCCTGCAGGTTCATTGTCACTACATTACAGTGCCAGTACGCCATGAAAAACGCCTCTGCCGCTTGAAACCCGTACAGGCGACTGGCAATACGGCGACCAGTGTGGCGTTTCGGCCGCATTCATTCGGAACGACGTCTGCTACATTATACACGTGTACGCTTCCGTCCAGAGCACCTCTCCACTTCATTCTATATTGGCGTTACTGATGTCCAGCTTCGGTGACGGTGTGGACCGTCGCTGGAACTGTACGATGTCGTCCGTGTTCCTCAGTTACAGTGTGGATGTTTGTCATGGCCACTGTGCCTTGCATTACTGCTTATCGCCGCTATAGTCTCTTTAATTGGCGTTCCTGATTTCAACTGTACGCTAGTGTCTCTTTCCTTGGCGAGCCAGTGTTCGTAAGTTTAGGCTCTTTGATTAGTGTTCCTGATTTACGGTTACCTCTTTCCTTCGCGTCCCAGATTGCCACTCGAAGTGTAAATCTCGAACACTACTGAAACAGCCTACAGTTATAAAACACTGCCACCCAAACCGCAAGTGTTGACAACTGTAGGCTCTTTCATTAGTGTGCTTCATTTACAGTTGCAACTGTACTCCCGTGTCTCTTAACATTCCTGTTTTACAGTTCGGTTGAAAGTGTAGGCTCTTTCAGTTATGTTCCTTGTCTAGAATTGTTAATGCAATCTCGTGTCTCTTCGCATTCCTCATTTACAGTTCGGATGTCAGTGTTTGTAATGATCTACAGCCGTAAACGTACTCTCGTGTCTTCTTCCTTAGCACTCCGGATTGCTGTTAACCGCCCAATCAACTAAGATTGACACCCGGCACATTTGTAAGTGTACTCGCGTGTCTCTTCCCTTCGTATTCCTGAGTGTCAGTGTTCATAATTGCAGGCTCCTTTAGCGATGTTGTTGATCTACAGTTTTAGCTGTGCGCTCGTGTATCTTTCCGTAGCATTCCTGATTTACAGTTCGGCTGAGAGTGTGTATAATTGTGAAGTTCACACTGTGTTGTGATAACGGTATTGGCGTAAGAGCTGCATTACAGTGGCTTCCGAGCCGTGGTGTACTCTTCTGGACCCTGGATTTCAAGCGATGGTTCGGAGAAACCGGGGCACAGGATGGCAACGACACATTGTTTATTGAGAACATCAGGAACTTCCGCATTCCTTGGCAGTAGTGATCGCAACAGCGAGAGGCCACCAGCAGCTGTACCGGGTGACTGGCCATGTTGCTTCGTTGTCTGTAAGCACTCGTCGAATGCTGCGAGATATAGGGCATGTTCATTACCATTCACTGCAGTAACATACCGGACACGCCGTCTACATTCGGAATGCATATGCAGTAAGTACAGCTTCGCGCTGCCAGAATTCCTACCCCGAGACGTACTATCAACGAAACAGTGTATTAGGCAATCGATCGGATATGCACAGCAGGTACACTACGAACTACAGGGTGTTTCAGCTAAAAAGCACCAAGTATTAAAAAATTAAACATAGGTGCTACGCATTTCCAATTAGTGCAGTATTGTTCTGAGCCATATATAGCACGTCCGAATATTTTTCCAATCCGCCAAGCTCGGTAATTAAGAAAGATTGCTTAATGAACTTTTTAGATAGTAACTCTAGAGAAAAGTTTCCACTGCAAAAGTTGTAGCGCTTGTTAAGAAACATCGCATTCGTTAATTTATGGTAACTCCCCTGCTTAATTTTTTTCCGGCCTTCCTTTAAAGCGCGCGAATTTGAAAAAATAGCATGTGACTGCCGCCTAACGCGCGGTGCTTTTAGTGCCCTCAAATGTAAGTTGAACGAATTATCAAAGGCTGCTCCGTGCACGAAGGTCGATTGAGCAGGCTGCCGGTGACTGCGATAAACGCTAAATGATGATAGAGGCGTACCATCCAAAACAAAAAAAAAAGACCTACGAAAGAGCGGCCGTCACGTGTGAGTGCATCTTTCATCTCCGTCCTGCACCACGCTGTCACCCTCGCCCCTTGCAGTGTGTTTCTTCATTATTGCGAAAAAAAAAATGCCTACCCTACATCAAATGCTACCTACGGTCTCATGTAGCATTTGCTCCGTGGCTGCCGCTTTCTTGTTCAAGAATTTTTTTGTTGTTGTTGAAAGGGTACACGCTCATTTTGTCGCTTAACGTCTATCGCAGTCACCGATAACCTGTTACACCGATCTTCATGCACGAAGCAGCCTGTAATAATTCGTTCAACCTACATTTGAGGCACTGAAAACGCCGCGCGTTTAGCGGCAGTCACGTGGTGTTTTTTAAAAATTCGCGCGCTTTAAAGAAAGGCCGGCAAAAAATTAAGCAGGGGAGTTATCTGAACACAGGTTGAAAAAATGACTGTTTCTGAACAAGCGCTACAACTTTTGTATTGAAAACTGTTCTCCAGAGTTATTACTTAAAAAGTTCATTAAGCAACCTTTGTTAATTGCCGAGCTTAGCGGGTTGAAAAAAAAATATTCTGACGTGCTCTATATGGCTCAGAACAATATTACGCGTAGCGCCTATGCTTAATTTTTTTACGACTTTGTGCTTTTTAGCTGAAACACCCTGTATAGGTGATCATCTTACGCGATACGGGGCAATACTACCCCAATGCGTTCTGTCCCCGCATAGAGATTGCAATATCAGGTATGTATTCGTCTTATGACGGACGTCGTGGTAGCGGTTACACTGAGGTTCGATCAGTAAAGCTGGATCCTTTTGATGCTCTGACAATACAGGCATTGTTCGGACTGTGTTCATTGCATGAATGGGTTGATGACGTAGGTAAATGCTTGCTGTATGGCCACACAACAGTTTACGGTGATGTAGCGTTCGGATGAAGCATGGAACAGGAGGAGACGGCAATAACGGAACACATCACCGCAGATGTTCGGAAATGCGCTCGTTCGTGCTAAAAGTGCAGTGGTGTATTACGTTCGGTTTACTAGAGGTTGATTGAAAGCCTATGTGGGATTTGTACGCACTGATCAGTGTTCTTACTCTGCAGGTTTCATGAATGCAGGCATCAGGACGTGATGTCATTGCGACACCTCAAGGTGAATAAGAACCAGCGAGAGTGGAACGGTCACGGGCGGAGAGTTGTCCCATATCCATTCCTCGTGTATCGTCGGTCGATTCGCATGCAACAAGCTCTCGTGGAGTCCCGAGTAAAACGGCCCAGCAGTGCAGAAGAGAGCAGGGCCTGTATGGGACGTGTGCAGGAAACCAGCCAGTCCCCACTCAAGGGAACAGATCCATCTTGTGTATAAAACATCGTGAACGCAGGAAGCCGATGTGTCGAATGTCGCAATGCCCGAGGCACTGCGACAGCCCATGGAGAGAGTGCAGATCAGAAACAATAATAAAGGAGGGAAGGTAACGGAATAAAGTTCCAGCAATGATGAATTCTACCATTGTCACTGAAATTGTGGATCCGAAACAGTAACGGACAAGCTACAGACAATGCCATTGTTCATTGTAGATCAGGAATAATAGCGACATAGATAGAGGTATTGAAATACCGTTACAGCAACGATAAACACTGCCACCGAAATGATAGATCAGCCAAGCTAAGGAAAGAGAGTAAAGTTACAACTGTAGATCAGGAACACTGATGAAAGATCGTACGAATATAAACATTGTCACCCAAGCAATACATCGGGAATGCTAAAGAAAGAGACGCGAGAGTACATTTATAACCGTAGATCAGGAACGCTAATGAAAGAGCCTAGACTGTCAGCGAAACTGTAACTCAGACACGCGAAGGAAAGACACACGAGAGTACAGTTGCAACCGTAGATCAGAAACGCTAATGAAAGAGCCTACACTTTCAGCGAAACTGTAAATCAGACACGCCAAGGAAGGACACACGAGAGTACAGTTGCAACTGTACATCAGGAACGCTAATGAAAGAGCCTACACTTCAGCGAAACTGTAAATCAGACACGCCAAGGAAAGACACAGGAGAGTACAGTTGTAACTGTAGATCAGGAACGCTAATGAAAGAGCCTAGGGTGTCAGGCATGCGAAGAAAAGAGACACGAGAGTACAGTTGCAACTGTAGAACAGAAACATTTATGAAAGAGCCTGGAGTGTCAGGCATGCGATTAAAAGAGACACGAGAGTACAGTTGCAACTGTAGAACAGGAACACTAATGAAAGAGCCTACAACTATAAACACTCTCAGTCAAACTAAATCGGGCATGATACAGAGACACCAGAGTATAGTTACCAGTAAACATCAGGAACACATTTATAAATACTCTCAGCCAAACTGTAAATCAGGAACCCCAAGGAAAGAGACAGTGGAGTACAGTTGTACATGTGGAACACGAATGCAAAAAGGGACTACAGTTACAGCGACGATAAGCGTAATCACCGAAACTGAATCAGGAGCAGTAATGAAGGAGACAATGGCCACGACAAACATCCACACTGTAAATGAGGAACGCTAACGAAAGTGACAAGGTACCGAAGCTGGAGATCAGTAACACCAATATGAGATGGAGTGCAGAGGCCTGTACCATGCGTTCTGAATACTACTGCTGGACGGAAGCGGACACTTCCATAATGCAGGAGTCGTTCCGAATCGTGGTCGCCGTTTTCCATGGCGTGCTGGCACTGTAATGTAGTGACCATGAACTTGCAGGGTCTTGCTACACTGAATGGACCTCTCCTGTCGCCGATTTGTCAGCTACACTTCCATCATAAGCAGAGTGTGCCAATCCTTTTGCCATACGTTCATTGCTCCGGGTCCCTGTACGTGAACAGGAACTGCAGAGTCTCATGCACCGCAAGCGTCACGATACCCTATAGCTGTTTGGTGCAGAAACACCTGCAAAAAGCATACGTACACTTCTACTGTAGTATGGTGGTACAAGTTTATGAACAGTAACACCGAACTGTGTCTTGACCAGCAGAAACTATATATCAGATGTACACGAAACACTATCGAAGGATTGTCGAACAGTACGAAGAGCCACAAGCATGCGATTATGCAATTCGGAATACTCTTCCTACACTGCCGTCACATGTGCATCTGAACAGTGTCATCTGAACGGCAAGCGCCCCACACCTCGCGATATCCTGCAAAGGATGGGGTGTTACCGACAGGGTGAACATCTAATGTAGGAACCGTATAACCAAAGGAACTATAAACGAACTTCACAGCTACGCCACGTAAATGCCATGGCTGTGGCGGAATGACGTGTGAGCAGTATCCCTCTATATGCGGAGAACGCTGGTACGATGCGAGAACATGCGCAAAGAAGACGGGGACGAAGCGTAGACACGAACCAACAGACACTGTACACCAGGAACGTCAAAAGTATATGCGTACACGCTATGAATTGCGAAGATACTGCTTGGCTGTGACGAATACATTATTCACAAATACGGAACCTCACGACAAGCACAACCATCGTTACACGGCCTTCGCAGATTATTCGCGAATACGTTACATATTCGAAAGCTGAATTATCCCTCACCTTCGCCGGCACGCCAGAAGGAATTCCGGTGGTATACCTGCATGAAAAGAAGGTTTTGAATTGTATGTGTTCCTGCAGTGAGCCCACAAATCGCGCATACGTATCTGCAGGACCCCATCAATATAATCACTGAAGAAATCTCTTGCACATTTTAGAGATGTGTACAGTAACGTTTGTGCTACAAAGATAAGAAAAATCCCACGTAGTGTTATAAAGAAGACGAAACGCGTAATGCTTTCGAACTTAGAAGGGTCATACACTGAATTCAGCCTAGACGTTCTCTGCACACATCCCGGACTTCGTTCCAGAATTCGAAATTCGTTGTCGCCATTGTTTTACGCTAACCGCACACGCACGACAAATGCATGATAGTGCACTGTCCCCACCAACGTATTTCACCTCACAAAATGTGGAAGTGACGGCAGTACGATGCAGCGAAAGTGCGTTCCGCTTCTTCCTGCAGGTTATTATACCGCAGGACGTCACCGTAGCTTCGGGGTAGGGCCCAAACCTGGAGAAGTCTACGGCTACTATATGCCCAGTGGTGGTTATAGTAGCCGTTTCGGAGCTGAACGTTGTATTCGACCTATTATGGTAGTAATTAACTGCGCTAACGCATTGGCATCCACTCGACAAGGTGATAGGCCACGCACTTCGCTCGTGAATACATTTCTGGCGTTGCCTTCAATGTGCATATGATTTGATACTCCCTCACCGCATTGTTCACTGCTGGAAGAACGCACGGCTCCATTTTGGCTCACACGGACAGCGGTTGTCCGGCACACTATGCTGTTGGCCACCGTGGCGATCCCGCGTAACGCCGGAAAAAGGGAGAGGGGTCTAGCGGCTGCAGAGCGCAGGCAAACTGCGGCGTCCTTTCCCATGCGATAAGCCCCTGTGATATCGCGCCTACGTGTAGCTGCTGCGAACCGATATAGCCGTGCCGCTACGGTGGCCTAGTGTGCAGGGTGTTGAGCTCACACTCTGCGGGCCGAGGTTCGATCCCCGTCGAAGGATGCGGGCTGAGGCAGCACTGGGCCACTGGAGTGTGGGGGACAAGATTTGACGACGCCGTGCCCTTTTTCGGCACACCGTCAAATCTCGCTGGCCCTCTGGGCATCTAGTGGCAGGTGCCTGTCGCTCATTTATGCATTTTTTTTTGTTCCCGTACGCGATCTGAAAGCAGAGGTGGCTTGCAGAAAGGACTTCTGCCAGCCGCGTAAAATTCACCCATGACTACAAAGCTTTGAAGCCATGGGTGAAATTACGTGTTGGCAGTGTCCGTCGTGCAAGCCGCCACTGAAACGTATAGAAAAATGGCACACAACACAGGCAGAAGCAAATTTCAACAGTGAAGCGACGAACATTTTTTTTTCGCAGACCGCTAGCGCTGTGCCACAACCTTCAGTTGGACAACCCTAGCACTGCGATTTGCGAATCCTATACGTCGTACTCTATATAGTACAAACACTTAGGTTTCTTATGCGTATCTGATTCACTCGAATAGGGAAGCAGCTGGGCCAACTTAGCAACCGTCTGCGACGGTTCTACTGGCGGGCAACTCGACCGATTCAACGGGATTGACAGAAAGAAAACCACATATCAACGCCTCAAACAGTTTTACCACACAATGGGAGGCGAAATGTGTGATTATCGATAGATCTGCCCGCACCAAAGATAACTATTTTCTAGGGGTGTGCGAATAGTGAAATCTCATCTAGAATTGAATAGTGGCCAAACATATCGAATACAAAATATTACATTGAAATTTGCTCATGTCCTCGAGCACATAACGCGGTGTGTGACTGCTGCCGAAAGACTACAAATTTTCATGCAGAAACACAAGCTGTTCCACGGGACACGACTTCAGGCTCTCTCGCCGTGAATTACAGTGTTTCCTGCAGTTGAAAGCATGCGCTCACTGGGCACCTCAGTAGCAGGGATGGGAGGTATCCCAAAGCAATTTTGGTGATACCTGGATAAAGTGCAGCTCCATGCTCTTTCCAGTATTTCGAAGCATCATCTTTTTTGGCATCAGGGGCTCACTGAAGTATTTTTGAGCATCTTCACTCTAAAGTATGATCTCAGTGTGCTGGACGCCAGGAGTTCAACAGCCTCTTACACTGGCCTTCTTTTCTGGAGCCATTACGTGCGAAAATGACATAATATTCTTCAAAATAAAGATGTGCTCGCTTAGGAACCCGGATATCGGCGAAAAGCTTAACGAAATGCCTACTGTAATCATGTTAGCGTTAGTTTGAGCCACCTCACCCTAACCAAATGGCACCATTGGCCTTTGTCGCGTTTTAGATATTCGTCCTGTCGAATTATTCGATTCTATTATGTGCACAATTAGTTGCGCAGAAATAAATATTCAGGGACGTGGATACAAATGCGTGTGTCTCTAAAGCCATGGTAAATGAAAAGAGGAAAGAGAAAAAACACAGAGGTATACGCGAATAAGTGGTCACCTGGTTCCCCCCTACCTTCCTTTCCCAAATGAGCAGGCAGGCGTTGTACCTTTTTATTTGACCGTTCAATTAAATTCAGTTTATTACAAAATTCACAACAGTGATGGTGTGGGGTGAAAGCAAAAAGCCATTAAGGCTTGAGGAAGGCTTTCGCACCATTTCAGAACATCAGTTATTATACAATATCAAAACATGTACTTCAAGGTTATGTCGATTTGCATTTTATTAACACGTAGGAAAAAATTTAAAGAACGGAACAATATAAATGGTTTATTGTTAGTGGTAGTAAATAGCTCATCATTTGGCGACCATAGTTAGTACGTGTGTAAGGGATTTTCCAGTCATCGGTTGTCATCGGTTGCTCGTGTGCTATAGGGGCAGGTACAAGGTGTAAGAAAAGAGTCGTGATTTTTTCGGGAAGTACGATATTTCTTCATTAAAATTGTATTCTACTTGTCAGGCATAGGTTGGAAATTAAGGGCTTCGAATGTTGTCAGCCTGCTCCCTCCCTATTTCCTCTGCGTCTTCGTGTTTTCTATGTAATAAAACAAAATAAATAAATAATAAAGAAGAAGACGTGAATGCAACTACCGACCAAGTGCGAAGCACCTGGATGTGAAAGACGACTTGCGATAAGTGATCATCAAATCAATACACCGCAGTGAGTATTCTGTGGAGCTCGATTAACACGCGTTTCTTTCCCGACTCAAGTCTGCCATCTTGTGCCTTACAATTATTACTGTATTTTACAACGACTCGATCTTTCATCCTGAAATTAAGTTCATTAAATTAGTAAAACTACAGGTTTCTGCCCAGTAAGTAATACCGGAAAGATGCCGCTGTAACGCACTCTTGTTGTGAGGTAGCTGCTCTCCGTGATCTGAGAATACATGCCAAATGCACGTCCTCACGAGTTACATTCGTCTCGTGGTTCGGATCTTCAGTAACTTACTGCCCTAAGTAGATGCATTGCATCGCTGCCTATCGACGAACGTTCTTCTTCCACAATACTTAGCTTTCTGCATATGAATTTCCCGACCCACCATTCTGTTTTGCCGGTTATTTCAGTAATCATGCTTTCCAACTCGTCCCCTGAGTTACTTGACCTTACGGGTAGAATACGTCATTCTTCACAAATCATGTTTCGTGCTCGCTATCACAGGGCTTCCAGGCCATTCGCGTAGCGACCACAATCACATGTCTACGGATTTTTCTGTCACATAAGACAACTTTGTATGGATATGGACTGCAGGTTTAGCTCCAGTGCGACGACCCACATATCGTTACGGTCTTCGATCTATTCGCATGATAAGAGTCGTAGTAGTTTTTTGAAGTGCGACTTCGAAGACGCAACCATACACTGAAGACCGGGGCACGAGTCTCAAGCAGGGAAACCAGAAGCCCATGCACACCGGGCTATTCCGGAAATGCAGAGGATCGAATACCCAGAAAATACTCGCGCACTAAAGGAAGCCATCATGCCGCTATCTACCTGTTCACAAAATGCTAACTGGAGACGAGACAGGCGCCTATCCGCACGGTACACTACTACGCAATGTGCCCCGGAGACTGCGAGCACATTGTGTTACATTGTATGGGAATTCCGGAAACAATCCGAGTTTCCCGCCCATTGACGAACAGAGCGTACAAAGAAATTCGGGAGACCAGTGGGAGGCGTTGCTGACGTCACTAAAGCCTGTGGAGCAGCTCGGGCGTATGCTGCGAGCCGCGGCTAGCTCGCATAAGGAAGCAAGCCGCACCTGGTACCCAACATGAGGTTCACTTCCCTATCTTCCACACTAATGTGAACCCTTGAGTGACGTACAAGGCTAGACAGAAAGGAAATTAATGCCCTTACGCTCGTGCGTCTGCTAGCTCGTATGACTACGAACGGAACCTCCATGGAATACGATTAATATCGAAGTTCGAATACACAACTGCCCAATATACCATAGGAAGGCATCAAATTAGCTCGCTCATTACAACACGTTTGTTGAGAACATTGCGTATTTGACAGAGACACGATGGGCTACGCTTTCAGGTCTTTGCAGTGCCTAACTTTTCGTGAACTACGAATGCATTCAAAACACGAATAAAATAGAACTTCAAGGGATGACGTGCTCCTCTCAGACGTCTGCCATTGGTCTCCGGCTTTCTGGGGTAAAGGTGGGACGCAAAATTTTTTTCAATGCATCATCAAGAGTCCTTCGTCGCTATTATCGTGAAATAAAATGCGTAGAGATCTTGGGCAGAGTTGGCGCCCCCATTTGCATGATTCGAAGGGGGCGGCTACATCCTCACGCCTATTCTGACTGCACCGCACAATGTCCTTTTCACCGGGGAGCGTCTGCAAAAGTGAAAGTTGCAGCGCACGACAACGCCATCTATCCAGTTAGCGAAGAAGATACCGCCGGTATCACTGCCATCTGCGTTCTGTCCAGCGAAACTAACATGGATGGTGCCCGTACATGCAGCTTGCGGTGGCTTAATGTGCGAGCTGACGACAGCACTGAGCCACTGGAGTGTGGAGGACTATGTTAGACGCTTGTGCTTCTTCGCACAAGGTCTAATCTCGCTGGCCTCCCAGGCACCAGTGGCGGTGAATCTCGCTCGTTCATGTATGTCTTTTTTTGTTTCCCGCCCAGTATATGAAAGGGGGGATGGCTTGCACGGAAGACTTCACCGTCGCAGCAAATTCTCCCATCATTAGGAAGCTTGCTCTTGGAAAGTCCTGGCGCCTTTTGTTCGGCAAGCGACGAGACACGAACACCACTGCGCCGGGACATTCCGCGACTCTTTAAGTTCAGCTTTCCAACCATGGGTGAACTTAAAAGGTGGTAAAATCAATCATGCAAGCTGCCCCTGCCGGTTGTTTTTCCAGCAGGTGTGAACGGAAGTGCAAGCAAGCCGCGGCCTGAAGAAATTGGGGTTGACTTCTCACCCCTGCTTTCAGGTAAGCATACAGCAGAATTGTACAACAAATAAATCCCGATGATTTCACGAAGAAGACATAACGTGCTTCATCTTCCGGATGTACTGATCTTTTTAGGACACATAGCGACGGTTGTACTGCTGAGCTGTTCGTCTACTAAGCGCACTCCGTGGCAACGTGAGAAAAGCAAAGCCACACCCGTGAAGGCATGTTTCCCTTTCGTGTTATACCGATTCCTATGAAAGGGGGATCAGCCATGTTTTAGATGCGAAGCAGCTTTTGGGCTGGGCTGTCCGTAGTTCTATTGGCGACCGTCCCACCTATCATAACCATCTGAGCGCGCTCGCGCCAAGAAGTCTTCTTCGACCGCCTTGATGATGAGACGCGCGGAGCACTTTAGGCGCCCCGGCTGTGGTATGCTGTTCTAGCTTGAGTAACGCAGGCAAAACCACGTGTGCTGGCATGCGCTCGCGCGTTCGGGGCTGGGTAAAATGCTGTGGCCTCTCCCCCTTACACTCTCTCAGCAATCACGTGATGACATCGGGGAACGAGATTCTGCAAACGCGCGATGAACCCGCGTGGCGTGCTCCAACAAGAGCTCTGGACGAGTAACTGCAACAGCAACTACAGGGAATTCATAGTGCACTCCACTCGCACGGTGCCTGTGATGAATGGAGCTTCATAACCCCACATGGTTCCCTTTGACAGGAGAAGGAGTAATTTTTTATGCTGCCTTTAGATGGTCCAAACAGGGGATTTCTTTATTAAATAGATGACATTTGTGAAATATGATAGCTCGTATTAACTCATTGTCAGGAAGTTTTACTGTAGGTAAACTATAAATTCAGATATATATTGCAAAGTAATGTGTACAGCGGGCGACAAAGTTGCAAAAGATTTTGCTTTCACACATGTTTGGTCGTAAATTCAGCATTGAGGTAGTGCCAGTAAAAATATGGTAAATAGCGTATTTACTAGGAACCTCCATTGCCTGCTGACTGAGAAAGTCCCCTAAATTTTTTTTCTGTTTTAGGCGAGCAAAATATTTTTGAATTTGTGTTTTGCCGGTCTCCGTGTTTTCGGGTGTTTATACCCCGGAGTAATGCATCCTAGAGGCAAGTGCGTGCAGAAGATTTAGACAAGTAAAACAGCTTTGTCCGTGCTAATGTCATTGAACTACTAGTGCGTCTTAGCCTGAGCCAACGAGAAAGCCGAACAATACTAGAGTGCATGTGGGCACGACATGCAGCTCTCCACGGATGGCCCGAATAGTGTGCTTACATAGCACCCAGAAGTAATACCGATGAGTGGGACAACCCGTTGCCTATGCAGTAGGATTTTGAAGTGAGATGAATATTACTATAAGGAGAAATATCTATGGAGATAAAAAACAGCATAAGTTGCAGTCTGGAACCAACACATTCGTGTTTAAGTGACCATGTGTTAGTTCATAGCTATAATTTATTCACCATGCAACACATCCTTTTTTTTATTTCCATAGATACTTCTCTTAATCGTGGTGTTCTCACTTCTCAATCTTAGCATATAGGTAGGGCTCCGTGTTTTCGATTTTTGTTTGTCGGAGTTTCCTTCTCGGAACCCCAAATCTTAGATCAATTCATATCTAAATACTAAAACATCGAAACGCAAGAAGCATGTTCTTTTCTAGAAGGATTTATTGTACTGAAACACATATGCACCAACCAAATAGTTGAACGCAATACACATGTATTTGTGCGTAAACAACATTATGCTTAAAGCTTATTTTAAAACAGGCAAACATACTTTGCGAGGTTGTTGTCAGTGATCGAAGCGCGCTCATTTCCATTGAAGACTCCCAGCTTTGATAATGCCATTTCAACGTTAGCGCTAGAAGCCAGAAGACGCAGCGCGCAGTGAGAAAGCACTGGCTACTGGAAATTGTGAAGTTTCCAAAACGACTGGAGTTCAACAATGTTACATATTTCACAGCACTGATAGTTCGCAAAATAACTCAGGAGCTGACTCATGCGGTCAGTTTCTCAAGAAGCACTAAATGAAAATTAGGCGCACAGGTTTGGAACGCGCAGGGCACCTCATGCTTCACATTTGGATTCACAATTTGAACACAGTACCAAAACTTCGGTGTACTGCAGTTGGTCGCACAAGTTTCTCTCAGATGTCTGAATCCACTTTTCGGCGACAGCAGCGTAGTATCCCTGAAAGTCTGCGACAGTCTCGTCAAGGAGGTCCAACAGACTTGTCACATCTGACGCGAAGACCTATGTCAAGGAGGTCCAACAGACTTGTCACATCTGACGCGAGGATCACGCAATTACTCATGAGTGCGTGCAAATGAACCCCCAGTATGGGATGAACTTGCTGTACCAGGGTACTCCCTGCCTCAAGTTCCTTGATGACTGAGAGCACGGCACACAAATTGGTCTTCAGAAACCTCATCTTAACGAGTAAGTCGTGCACAGCTTCAGGTGATGAAATAAGACTCTTGAGCTTCTGACACTTCGTTCCCTTGGTTTAGCATCTTCTCAAGAAAGACAAAATGGCATGCCAGTTTAAGATGTCTTCTAGAGCTTCATAAAAGAGAACCACCTCGATGGACATGCCCATGGCCAAGCACGCAAGACCAAACTTACGGCGCAGCTCCCGCGACGATTTCGAGAGGGCAGGAAAGTGCACAACGAAATCGTGCACTACGTTAGGCGAGCTCGTCCTGATTCTATCCTCAAGAGCGTTTTTGAGTAGGTGGCACGGATCTTTGAAGTAAAGCGCATTGAATTCGAGGTTGGAGAGTTGCAAGTCATTGCGAAGCTTCTGCATGTAGGAAGCTGAGTCGGAGCATGATACAGCTACGCGCGGTGAACTTTCATTCGGTCAAAGCAGAAGATGTATCAATGAGCGCTTAGAACTTGCTCCTTCGATAAAGAACGAAACGTAGTCATATTGGCCCTTGAAAAGAGGGTTTATCGGATAAACCTGAATTGTGAAAAAAATTTACCGGCGAATGTTTATCAGATTTTTTGATAAAACCGAAAACAGGGAGCCCTACATATATGTAACGGGGTGCTGCGTATGCACACTATGCGAGCAGTCAGTGGACAGCTGCATGTTGTTAAGTGCTATTTAAGTACGGGTTGAATTCTTGTTTACTCATGCTATTAGTCAAAAGTAAATCATTTAAATAGGCACGGACAAAGCTGCTTATATTGACTCAATGCTCCTCGTGTCCGCGCAGCTTGTACATGCCGCTAGGACGCATTGCTGCGAAGTATACACACGCGCCCAAGCACAGAGTTTGACTGAATATAACTTCAAAAATATTTTTCCCGCCCAAAACAAAACGTAATTTTATCAAAATTTGAGTCGGTAGCCAATGAAGGTTGCTAGTAAATGCATTATTTACCAGATTTTTACTAGAACCACCTCAATGCTATTTTACGACCAGACATGTGGAAAAACAAACGTTTTTTGCAACCTTATCGCCACCTGCACGCATCATTTCACACTATATACATCTCAAATCGTTTTTGCAGTGAATCTTCCTGACAATGAGTAAATACAGAGTATCTAATTCATCTTTCAGCATTCGCAAGTGAACTGAATATCTCGTTTTACGAAGTTCAGGTGGATGAGTAAGCTTGACTTGTGATGTCGCTGTATGTCGTGTACTTGAGGAATGAACAAGTAAAGAGGTTGTAGGGCTCGTTTTTCTGTGTCAAACAACCCTAATGACAACTACCAGACAATCAAGCCAAGGAAAGTATCGGGGACGTTATTTCTAACAATTATGATATAAATGTGAGGAAACTAAAGTGAATGAAATGACAACTTGCCACCGGCAGGCACCAAATATGCAGCCTTAGAATAATGCATCCGATTATCTACCGATTGAGCTGCGGCAGCAGTCTTCCTCCTGCCCATTTCATCGAGTGCATCTGTGTATAACATTATATGGTCCGCTTCTGGCAGCAAGTTATCTTTTTTCCACTTTAACTTTTTCACAATTATATTATAATTACTACAAATGGCATCCCCTATACTTCTTTTGCTTGCTTTTCTCTTGGTTCTTATTTATGTGCTTGAGGAAGATTCTTCGTTTTGTGTAAAACTTGATGAGGCGTCCTCAATTTTACGATTACGTTGGTCACGTTCACTGAGGCTAAGACCCTCATTGGAGCATCATAATTAAAACCAACGAGCCCTCCGCTCATTTCACCCAAAACCAAAAGTATTTCTCCTGTACAGTCGACCACAGAATAATCCGGACCACCCAAGACTGTGATGAAATTGCCGCCTGCACTGTTTAGTGGTGAGCCATCTGCGGTCGACAACATAGCTGTGGCCACGCATTCTTCAGAGCAGCATGCTCTACAGCGCAGATGGCAATTTTGGCACGCGCTCCCGTGGTCCATATTATTTGCCGCCGACTGTATGTGAAGTACACTAACATCACAAGTCAGAAACTTACTCATCCACATAAACTTAGTGGAAATTCAGTGCACTTGTCAATGCGGAAACGTCAATCACCACATTCCCTCGATGCGTGAGTAACCTGAACAGGAGACAAAACTTCTTTGTCTACCACGAACCAACACATTCACACCGCCACGTGCATTTCAGCCTGAGCCATCCGGTAAGCCAAATGATGATATATGGTATTTTATGTGGGAAGGGCCAATGATGGCCAAAGAGCGCCAGGTCATAAGACAGAGGATGTGATCAATCGTGGCGTTTAGTGGCTAAAATTCTGCGCAGTAAAGGTGCGTAAAAAATATAATTGTTAAAATCATGAAATTGACGTGAAACATGCCCGAGGAAGATAAGTGATAAGCGATCATGGTACCAAAGTGGAAAAGTGTGGCATTAGCACGGATACCCCGTAGACACCCTTGACTCAAAGGGCTGGAAGACCAGTGCTTTCTGAATTGTAGATACCGCAGCAGCAACTTCTGCTGAGAGGCCGTGCTACGGAGTCCCTAGGCATATAACGTTAAAAGTTTTTGCGTCTTTTAAACACCCTAATAGAAACAGAGGCCCATTTCCTATAAGCACTGATTGATGAAGTGGC
Organism: Rhipicephalus sanguineus; assembly: GCF_013339695.2. Lineage (NCBI taxonomy): Eukaryota > Metazoa > Arthropoda > Arachnida > Ixodida > Ixodidae > Rhipicephalus > Rhipicephalus sanguineus. The sequence continues at coordinate 55,630,812 of NC_051184.2, forward strand.
ATGCGTTGATGGTGACACACGATGTTTGTTGGCGCAAGGGCCATTTCATGACCAAAGAGCGTCAGGTCAAGGTAACGAATGTGAACAATTATTATGGTAAGTGGCTGTACAAGCCGGGTAAAGCATATAAGTATTAAAATCATGAGTGTGACGTGAAATGTATGTCTAGTGACAATGAATGTCGAGTGGTAATAGTAAAACTTCGGGTATATGTCATCAGCACGAATGCCTCGTCAACACCCTTGAGACTAAGGGCTGCGCGAGGCAGGTGCTTTCTTTGAGTGTAAATACCGCAGCAGCAGCCTCTGTTAGGAGGTCGTGCTATGGAATGCCTGGGTAAATTATGTGAAAGTTACGAACTCCTTCCAAAAACGCGAATAGTGATTGGTGTTTAAAATTAGGTTCTCTACCGGTGAACATTGATGGGTGTAATGCTATTTGTTGTAGGTAGAGGAATGGGAAGTGTTGTTTTCTAAGCGTGTCTAATTCTTTGCACTCGATCAAAATGTGAAGGACGGTTAGTGCTTGACTACGTCTCTCACACAAAGGTGTGAGTGTGTACTGTGTGTATGCCCTGTTCTTAACCTGGTAGGTGTTACTTCTGTGCGGCGTGACTTCCATACTGGCGGTCAATTCGCGAGATTGGCTTGATGATATGAAGTTTATTTTGTGTTCGTCTATCCCATAGCCGCTACCAATAATCCCTGAGCTTTCGTTTAAGAAAGGGTTTTACGTCATGTGCAGGGACAGTAATGGATATGTTGCTGGACGTGGGCGGAAGCAGCTAGCATGTCTGCCAACACACTTCCTTGAACTTCATGGTGTCCTGGCATCCAGCACACTACGACATGCTGTTTGAGTCTGTAGACCATGTATGAAAGTGAGTAGAGCGAGACCAGGACAGGGTTCTTGTACTTTTTAGGACCTTTGAGAGCTTTTACCACGCTTAGGGAATCGGTGCATATCACTGACTTTATAGTTTTAATTATTTGATATCTTGATGGCCGCAAACATCGCGTGTACCACTGCTCTGAATATGTTCGTATTGGAGTGCAGAACGCCTACATGTGAAAAAGCTGGACTGACAGCTGCGTAGGACAGAGAAGTGTGAGACTTGGAGGTATCTGTAAAGAATTCCGGACAAGTGCACCTTTGCTGGAGCTCGAGGAAGTATGTACGGATATGTTCAAGGACGCGTGCTTCGTAACTACCCCAAAAGATACATCGCAGTGTACAGGCTGCCACTGCCACGGCGGGAGATGTACAGCGGGAGCCTTCAACGGTGTTCAAGATTCGGCACTCGCGTTTACTCAGCTAGGCCCCTCACACGAAGTGAATAGGGCAGTCTCAACGAAGGGCGGTTGTCAAACAGCGCAGAACTGGACACATCAGTGTGAGGGGTGTTCCTTGGCTGCCTCCACTTTTAGATAATGTGCAAAGGACATGTAAAATCTCTGCAGGTGGAGCCACCACTCAATCCGTTTAAGGTAGAGGCTTTTTACGGGGCTGGTGCGACAATCACCGTAGAAAGGACGAATGCCCAAATGGTGCGTCTAGGTGCCACGTCATGTGTGAGATCAATTTTAAAATATTAATAGTTGATATGCACTTGCTCTTTATCTATTTGATGTGTGATATGAAGGTATGTTTCGTGTCTAGAATTAGGACCAGCAACTTAAGCTCCGTTTTTAGTCAGACGTTGATCATGTAGGTGAATGCCAGGATCGGGATGAAGACCTCTCTTTCTGGAGAAAACATGCAAGTGCTCTTTTGTAGATTCAGTCTGAACCCATTTTCATCTGTCCATTTAGAAACTTTGTTCAAACCAAGGTGAACCCTGCCGCTCACCCATTGAAAGATTAGAAGACTTTTAGGCAACCTGTGCATCATCCACGTAAGTGGAAATAGAACATGTTACGCGCGATGCAGTTTCAAGAAATTCATATTGACATTCATAAGTGTGCAGCTCAGGACACCACCTTGTGGCATTGCACTTTCCCGGACACACGTTCTGGACAAAGAATTAACGATGTGACAAGTAAATGTTAATTATATTTAACATTCTTCCACGGACACCTATGTGGGACAGGTTTCTTAGTATTCCAAAGCACCTTGTGTCATAGAATCTTTCCATATCGAGGGACACGGAAAGAAGGAACTGCTTATGGACGAGAGCGTCACGAATTTGTGTCTCGATACGAACCAGGTGGCCAGAGGTAGATCTAGCCTCTGGAGTAGATTGTTTGTTCCAAGGTAGTGAAGGTGTCGCGTGTTTCATCACTTTTCCGAAACCTTGCAGAAGCAGCTTTTTCGGGCTATGGGTCTGCCATCAGAAATACAGGATGGGTCCTTGTCCTGTTTTAGAATTGGAATAATAATGGCTTCTTTTCAGGCAGAGGGGTTGTCGCTGGAAAACCAAACAGTATTACACAGGGAAAGGAGGGTTTTTCACTTTCAGAGGGCGTCTGTGTCAACAATTTATAGCGTACACCGCCGGAGCCTGGGGAGGATTCATTGCAGCAATTCAACGATGCCTGTAGCCCAGCTAAGCAGAAAGGTTCATTCTATGCCTTGTGTTTTGGGAATTTGTGATCTACTTGCGGTTTTCTATTCTATTGTTCGCTCTTTTTGCTGCTGTTACCTATTATGCACGCCACTAATTATAGGAAGTCCCCCTGACAGTCTCGTACTTTGGGGCCTCCTGATTCTGTATGTATTATGTAACCTGATCATTGTACGTGCAATAATAATGAATAAACTTGAACTTGAACTGAACTTTGAACTTGTTTTGTATCGTTGGAAAGTGTGACGAGCTGGGCACCTCTTCGAAGTGTGCGCCGAGGATGTTCGCCTTGTGTGTTTACTCGAGGGAGTGAATGTGGTGGTCGTCCTGCTACCCTACTAATCATGTTCCAGATTACGGTTTATTGATGCCCGATAAAAGTTCTGCCAGCTTTCCCTTCTAGCCTGAAGGCGCGTTCTCCTGCCTTGAGATTTTATGTTCTTAAAACTTCCAAGGTCCTCAGCTGTCGCTGAGTCGCGATTGCAGCCTCCTTGGTTCGTTTGCTTTGTGCGCGTATTTCGACATTCATTGACCCACCATGGGACACGTCATTTGCCGCGCAGTACAGTTGTTTGTGGGATGCGCTGGTTGTCGGAAAAGCTGTAAATATTCTACGGTTGCATTTCTGCTTAAGCCACACATGTCCGTCCAGCTTAAGCGAGTAACGTTTTGAAACTGTTTCCTTTAGATTTTGTAATTATGCCATTTCGGAGTCTGTAGCGGACATTCATTCGATATTGGTGTGCTCAGAACTATAGGAAAGTTGTCTCTTCTGTAAGGATTATTAATGACTTTCCCTTTCAGTAGAGGCAGAAGCGATGGAGATGCAATGCTGGCATCTATGCATGAGTAGGTATTGTTAGCGAGGCTATATTATGTTGGCTCTTTCCGATTCAAGAGACACGCGGCGGAAGAGAATAGGAACTGTTCATCTAGACTACCTCGCGCATGGCACCGATGGTCACCCCATAGGCTACTATGTGCAATAAAGTCCCCAAGGACCTAAGAAGGTCCTTTAAGTTGATCTATTAAGGACTGGAATTTGTTTTTACGCCGTTGGTGATGCGGAGGAATAAGGAGAGAGGAAATGGTGACGAGGTTATGGAACAGAACGGCTCGAACAGCCACTGCCTGAAGGGACGTCTGATGTGGTAAGTGTGTACATGCTATTATTTGAATAACTATAACAGTTACACCACCATATGACGCCATGGTATCATCCGGTCTTTTCGGAAAATACTGTAACTGCGTTGAAAGTTGGTGTGTTTGGATTTTAAGTGTTTGTCATAAAGACACAGCACTTTTCGATTAAGTTCGTGGAGGATTTCTTCTATGTCATCGAGGTTTCGAAGAAGGCCTCGGATGTTGCATTGTAATAATAGTGCCTGCGTGCTAAGGATAAAGGGGTGCTGTGTGCACAATAAGAAATTCTGGAGTGTTAATGGAGAATACTTGTGCTTCAGAAGACAGGACCATCGCTCGGCCCTGTTATAAGCTTCCTAGTTTTCATGGCGTGGTCCAGGGAACTGGGACAGGCCTTTCGGCACCAGAAGTACCAATATCGTGTCCATTGCCTCTTCGGACGCACGGAATGCCGCACGTGCATGTTGGTGGTTCGTGTTTTCGAGCCTCGCCTGTTAAGACGAGCCCTTGAGACCCGACGACCCTGGAGTCGCCGGTCCCTGTTCGCCAGTTGGAGGAGTCGGCTGAGCAACTGGTGCCACAATCCACGGCTCACTCTGCGCAGGCCGAAGCAGGTGGCGGGGGCCGGTGCGCAGCCTTCCGGGGGGCAACGGGCTTCCCTTAATCAAATGTTTCCTTTTACCTTGAGAGCGATTATTCATTTTCTCTTTCCAGTGGATAAAGGAACATGAGTAGGCTGCCTGGTAGCCGTCACAAATGACGCAGTGAGGTGTGCTCCTACAGTTATGAGAGGGGTGGTCGTGGCCTCCATATCTTGCGCAAGTTCCTTGACGAAGGCATCTCTGCGAGCCGTGGCCAAATCGCTGACATTTGTAGCATTGTTTAGCATAGTGGATGTATGGACGGATAGCAATCTTGATGTAACCAATTTCTATAATTGAAGATTGGATGCAAAAGTTAACATAAGATGCTTGGTAGGTATTTCTTTGTTGTCGCGTCTGATGATTCGTTTCACGTCGGTGATATTTTGCTCTTTCCACCCTTCCAGAAGTTTTTGTTCGGACAATTCAAGGAGGTGTGCTCATGAGAGACTCCGCGTGTGGTATTCATTGATTAGGAAGGTGAAAGGATATTGGAATGTTGCCATATGTTGCTAGACTGCCAAGTTTGTAGCGGTGATGTCTTTCAGGTAGCTCAAGGCGAACGTCACCGCTAACCATCTTAGTTACCTTGTAGCCCTGACGGAAGACTCGGTCAAGATTTTGCCACGACAAATGCGGAAATCGATCTGGCTTGTCTGTGTTAGAGTTTCGGTGTGAATGACATGAAGTTTTGGAAATGATAGTCCGGGTCGGCTGAAAGATTTATTCGGTGCGTGCCCTTTTGTGAGGGTGACGATCAAGCAGGCGGGGAAATGAAGACGTTCTCGTGATAGTTTTATTTGTTTCGGCAACGATGGCGGCCTCCCACCATGAAGTCCAAACTAAGGGACGCTGAAGCACTTAAATGTAAGGGCTGCAGATGCCAGCCGTACAATGCCGCTATAACCAAATATAACTACCCAAGGTTGAGTAAATACACAAGGTTAACCCTTGCCGCCAAGAAAAATTGGAAGTAACTGGAAGGGAAGTAGACAAGAAAGATATAAAGTAAGAGAGAAATACCAAGATGCAGGGAGAGAGAGAAAGGAAAGGCGACTGCCGATTTCCCCTGTGTAGGTCAGCCCAGGGGTGCCACGTACGTGAAGTCGGGGCAACATGGGTGTGTTGCCTCTGCCAAAGGGGCCTTATAGGTCGAAAGCCCCAGCGTCGGCTCAACCCCAAAGCCAAGCACGGCGAGGCGTGGGACGGGGTCGAAATCCCTCCTTTGCCGCGGGTCCTTGGTGACGCCGCTCACCAAACGCCTGCTTGCGCAGACGCCCCAGCAGAGATTACTCAAACATTCCGGTAGCCTTAGTCACTTAATGCGTGGCAAAGAAACCAGACGATCAATTAAAGAAATCGTCAGTCCGTAGAGTAAATGGAGAGTGATGCATCTGCATGGCGCTCCGCGTTATGCCTAGAAAGTTAAAATATCGAAGCTTGAACAACGGCAAAAGAAGGAACACGAGAATTATGTGGATAGTGTCGTGGAGTTCGTAAGAAAACTTTCACGTGACCTAGTGGCAGCTAGAGATGGTAAAATCGATGAAAGATTAATCGATTAATTGTGATCTATTTCCGCTTTCCAATTATTTGAATTAATCGAATAAAACACTTCGATTAATTGACTACGGCAACCTCCTCCCCGAACACCACCCTTTGGCCGGTGCACATGTGTGCGAGGCGAGCGATACTGAGACGCAGAAGTCGAGCGCAACTACTCTTTTTCACTACAGCGCATATTTCTACGCAAGTAGAACGAGCCCAAAACCGGCGGCGGCCTTATCCCATACAAGCAGAAAAGAACCCGCCCTGGTCTCCGTTGGATACAGCGTCCACCTCCAAGCCCTGCCCAAGGTTTCAAGCGCGTGCAGGAGGTGGCCCCAACCCGACGAGGCAGAAAAGCACTTGCCCGCTTCTCTCCACCCACAGGCTACTGCATTCGCCTCCTTTCGCCCTCCTTTCTTCTGGCGTGTGCTGGTTAACCATTTGCAAAGTGCACGTGGTGTTGGTAGTATATTGCGTTATTATTACATTTTAGTGTGTATAACGTTTACTTTGTCAAGCCCTAAAGGCGAGCATTCGCAAGAAGAGCGCGGTGTGGGCTTTGTTCACAAACTATTAGAAAACGACGACTGTGATGTGCGATAAAGGTGGTAAGCAGAACACGAGGCCAGCGACAGAAACTGTTTAGATATCACCTGCTTTGCGCATAATATATCGATGTGCCAAAGAGTCATCGTCCAAAAAAATGGTCATCACTAATACTACAATGTTGAAGACACCGTTCGCGAAGGCCTCAATCGGCCTCTTCAGGTAAGTTATCTCTAGAGGCCGGATTTTTAGGCATTAGAAAATCTCACTTTAGCGCCAAAAATAGGCAAACAAAACAACGTTTTGGGCTTCCAAAGTCGTAAATATAGCAGTGTAGATAGCTGGGCTAGTAATTTTAGCCTCAGGATTCTGGTCACGGTGCAAGATTACGATTGTGGTTCAGCCATCTCGTTTCTTCCCTCCTGTGGCATAAGCCTACAAGAGCCAAAGCGTTCCTACAAGCTCGCGCCACCACGAGCCACGGGATGCTCTTCTTTTTCCCTTACCGCCTGGCCACGAGTGGCGCGGTGCTACAACACCAAAATGGAAAACTAGCGCGGGTCGCCAGCGATACGACCCAAACGCAAAGCGCGCAACGATACAGCAGGGCTTGCGTCTCGCATCATTTTACTTTTGCCATGAGTAGCGCTCCGTTTATTTCACCCAACACCACGTGCGTTTGTATTCTGCCGTTAGTGTCCTGGAGAAGGAATGACGCATCGCGTAGTTTTCTAAGGCAGCGCGCTGCGTAGCGAGGGTTTGCATGTTCGAATCCCCGTGCGCGCGCTTCGGAAATTTTATCTTCTGACTTCTTTTTATTTCTAGCTTTTATGTATATATATAGGCCCATTATGTAAATGCATTATGTATGTATACGCATTTATGTAAATATAGGCCCATTAAATTTTCATATAAGGGCAAATAATGTCGAGCTAAGATGTGAGCGACCTCTATCTACAACAGCAAAAGTTATTGCTTAAGATAGCACAAAGGCGCGAACTGTTGAACACAGCCGTACAATTGTGCTTTGTCCCACACGGTTCGCAGAACACGGTCTCTCCCGTGTTCTGCACGGTGAGTCAAGTGTCCGCTGTCGAATCAACACATTCATGAGTGTCTTTTCGGCATGACTTAAATGGGCAGAGCAGGAGCAGATAGCCCGATCGCTAAACGACAGGAAGGGTGGTATACCTCCTATTGGCTCGGTTGAATCACGTAGAGCCGATTTATCCCCTGGCAGTGAACAGCTGGTGTAGCCAGGGAGAGAATGAGGGCTTGGGAGGGGATTTAACCTCGTCTTACCCATCTCGTTGTACATGTGTGTATAACACACCCACATACAAATGCACAGACGAACATGCCCAAATATGACTGAAGACCACCGCCACCCGCTTCCGAAAAACCTTCTGGCTACGCTACTGCAGTGAACACCTCAAAAAATAAATTACAATCAAAACAAAAGCCCATGCACATCACATTTTTCTTTAATTTTTTTGCTCTGCACTCTCCTTTCCGCTGATGGGCAGGCGTCTCTCCGCTGTCTCGCATTCGCCAACCACTCGCGCCATGTCAGCGCGGTACTTATGCTCGACGGCATGCCCCACTTCACTGCTGCTAGCGGTTGTTTCCGGGAGTTGGTTGAAATAGAGGACTAGGTTGAATCCCATATAGTTCCGAACAGTCAATGTTGCGCGGTAACATGAACAGCGGTCTCAAATTGCACCCGGTAGCGAAACTTGTGGATAATAACTGGTGTTCATAGAAGTGCCAATTTAAAAAATGATTATTTATAGGCATTTGCAAGCATTAAGGCACAAACGCCAAAAATAGGCACTTCACCTCTTACTCATACGCGCCCATCAAGTTGGCGCGATAGGACCGCAAGGAACAAAATAGGCATTTGCCTAAAATACGGTCTTTATTTATCTGTATCTCGCTACACGGCTAAGATCCTTTGTGTAAGTTATCTTAAAATCAGGTCGTTCCTCAATTACATACGCAGGATCAAGGAATTCTTTTTGATAAGGCTGATACGGAAGACGTAAGCGATGACTCTTTGCGTCCGCCAAGCACTTGGACACCAGATACAGAACAATGCCAAGAGTTAGATCAATATATAAAACTAGACTCAAGAGAAATTCTGAGCACAGCTAAACGAAGTTGAAAGCCGAAGAACTTAACTTATGCAGAACACGAGGTCTTGAAACAACTTTCAAACAGAAAGGACATTGTCATAGGACCAGCGGACAAGGGTGGTAGTATAGTAATCTGGTCTATAGAAAAATATAAAAGCGAAGCTTTCAGACAACTCAGCAACAACACGCACTATAGAAAATTACCCTCGGACCCGACTGAAGAATATAGTAATAGCATACAACATACGCTCACGGATTTTCTAGCCAAGGAATTATTCACACACTCTGAGCACCGGTTCGTGATGCCTAAAAACAAGCAAGCAGGCCGCTTCCACATTCTTCGGAAGATTCATAAGGTGTCCATAGATGAACTGCTTATCGCGCAAATTCCGGGCAGGCCTATAGTATCTAACAATAATACACCTACTGATACTCATTTCTCTCAAATACAGTCTAACCTGCCGTGTTTTGTTCAAGATACACCTCATTTCCTTCGAATTATAGATTCTATTAGCAAAACGCAAGTACTCTGGGATCAGGCCATTCTGGTAACATTAGACGTCTGCTCCTTGTATACGAATATACCTGTCGCTGAAAGGATTTAAGCGTTCTCAAAATCACTCATAGAAAGCAAGCAAGCACGTAATGCTGAAGTTTACCTATCGTTACTGAAATTTGTCCTGACGCTAAGTTATTTTGAATTTGATTCGTCCTACTACCTGCAAACTTTCGGCACTAGTATAGCAACCCCCTTTTGCGCCAACATACGCCAACATTTTTATGGGACAGTTAGAATCAGAGCTGTTGGAATCATGTTCAGTGAAGCCTTCCACCTATCTCCGTTACATAGACGACATATTTATCATATGGGAACATGGCGTAAGTACACTAAATGCATTCATTGACCACTGTAACAAATTTAACTCCAGTATTAAATTCACCATGCACCATTCTTCCAGTGAAATTAACTTCCTAGACACGACGGTATGTAAATATACGACGGTATCTATTGAAGCAGGAAAATTGAAGACGATGCTTTACGGAAAATCAACAGACAGCCAGCAATACCTAGATTACACTAGTCATCACCCGCGACACTGTAAACAAGGGATATTTGTAGGCCAAGCGAGGCGTATAAGAAGGATCTGTAGCGACGACAGTGACTACGTTCACCACTTAAGAGACCTAAACGAAACATTAGTTAAAAGAAACTACCCGCAAGATGCTCCAAACAAGGTCTTCAACGAAGCATGTCAACTAGATAGGAATTCATCACTAGCTCAAAGGGCCCCTGTGGCACAGCCTAACCAGCCGCCAGCATGTATAACCAAATACTCAAATGCGCTACCAAACATAAATAATATCCTCCGTAAGTATTACCCAATACTGGCAAGCAACGAGCGCTTTAGAAAAGCGTTTTCCGGAGTGCCAAACGTCCTGTATCGCCGCAACAGGAATTTTAAGGACATGTCAGTGCATCCAAAAACAAACCCTCATTCTACTGCCCAAATAACACCTTGTTCTCGTCCAACATGTGACTTGTAAGCACCTTCAAGATGACGTTGTAGTTAAAAGCGTCGGAAGTGATAACATTCATCATATAAAATCTAGTTTTACCTGCACTAGTTCACACGCTATCTACATGATCGAAAGTTCTTATTGTCAAAAACGGTACATTGGCGAAACGGGAGAGCCTGTTAGTGTTAGATTAAACGGGCATCGTGCGGACGCGATGAAGAAGTTACCGAAAGCCGTGGCAGAGTATTTTAATGTAGCAGGTGACAACTTCGAAGATCTCAAACTTTACATACTTCAGTCAAAACTTCCGGTCCCCAAGAGACAGAAAATATAGTCATAACTTATTCACAAGTTTAAAACAATTTAGCCAGCAGGTATTAACGTTTCTAAGGGGGCTCTTGAATCTATTTGGTATGGTACATACACAACGAAAACCAATGAGAGTTATGTCCTTCTAGGAATTTCGAACCTACTATTGTTAAACTGCCACGTGCATCCACTGACAATCATTCAGCGAAACGTATACCGTCCCGTCTCCCGCTCCCCTGCCCACCGCATTTTGTTCCTTTTTTTCTCTTCTCTTTCCGCGTTCCTTATGACTCACCTAGTCGTCACGGTGGCCTCTCCCCCCTCCCCCACCCCTTCTTCCTTGTGGTGGAGAGGGCACGAAGCATACACACGATAGCTAAGGAAATCAGTTCCAGCCTTGAAGAAGACAATTAAGTCCACTTGTCGAAACGTCGGCTCAAGCACCCACCCCCTGTTTGCGGATTTTTTCATCGCAGCTTCCATCTTCCACTTCCTGCCGTTTTTTGGATACGCAGTTCTTGTGTCTCTAAAGGATGGATTGTTGGTAATTCATATTCGTTCAAAAAGCTTCGTCTTCTTCCAAGGACCTCTTCCTTTTTCCCTGTGTTTTCAGCGCTATGGCTTCGTTGAATGAAAGCAGCAAGGCGGTGTGTCAACAGTCAGCACTGAAGTTTGTGGTTTTCTGTGAATTTGAGATGTGAGAACGCACCGTTTAGACGCTCATTTTGTTTATGTTCGTTTTCGGCTCGGCGCTGGTTCATCGTGTTTCATCGCACAAATTCGGCTCTCCTTGCCATTGAGAAACAAGGGATTTTCTTCGCATGCAGTGTCCATGACAACATTTTTGGGTCTTTTATTTAACCTTCAGGTGGTTACGGTGCTCGGATGCTGACCCGAGCGAGCGTCTTATTTACTTCCTCTTCCTCCTCGTCCCAATTTTACATTTCTCGAGAATTTTTTCACCATCGGCTACGCTGCACGTTTCCGGTGCGACTTTTCGACCAGTGTGTTTGCCGAAAGGGCCTCCGATTTCCGTGCCCTCGAGTAGGCAGGCTTCGAGCAAATACGACATGCTGCCGAATCGTCCATGGATATGATGGCCACAGATCCTTCAATCTGTGCCATCACCTCTGTGTTCATTGGTCGAAAGTGCGAATTGTAACGAAGGCGCAAATGCGCACAGGTGAACTTTAGCACGTCTGATAGAAAGACTTCGGTCGAAATTAAACATAAACAATGCCTCTAAAACAATGAGAAATCCATTTTAAAATACCCATCAAAAATGCCGATTAATCGAAAGCAATTAATCGATGACAGGCTGAATCTACGAACGATTATTGCCTAATCGATTAAAATTTTTATTCGACCATCTCTAGTGGCAGCCACGAAACGCCATCAAATCGGCCAGCTTGGCTATGTCTCAAGCCTTGCGCGGCCGAGTGAAAAATTTCCCGTTTTTTTTTTCTTTTTTCTAAACATACCGTGCCTTTTAAGTGCACCAATTCTTGTTTCGCTATTGCACATTGCAGGGATCGCGGGAAACGAAGTTGTTGGTAGATGTTTATTGGCGCAAGGGTTCATGTGATGGCCAAAGAGAGCCAAGGCATGATAGCGAAACTGAACAATGGTTATGTGAAGTGGCTGTATAGGCGCCTTAAATTCCTCGCGCTAAAGGCGGGTAAAACATATAAGCAGCAAAGTGATGGCAGTGGCGTGAAACATGTGGATAGAGAATGAATGACAAGTGGTTCTGATGATAAAACAATGAGGGTATGGTGTGAGCCCGCATACCTCCTCAGGGCCTTTGAGGCCAAAGGCAGGGAGGCAGGTGCTTTCTCTGATGTAGCACCCGTAGCAATAGCCTCTTTCCAGAGGTCGTGCTACGGACTGCCCGGCTATGTGACGTGGACTTCTGTGGACTTCTTTTAAAAACGCGAAGAGTGACTGACGTTTAAAAACGGGTTCTCTGCCAATAAACACTGATGGGTGAAATGGTAATTCCTGCCGGTAAGGTAACAGAAGGCGTTGTTTTCGTAGAGTTGTTCGTAGAGTTCTTTCGTAGTGTTTTGTAAAGCTGTTCGTAGAAGTGGTCCTTGGAAGTCGTTTCAGTGTTTTCGTGCTGCCGTAGCGTCGTTAGATTTTTCACTAAAAATGGTTTTCTTTTTCCCCGCCGTCTACGAGCACCCTTTCTTTATAGTGAAGAATGAACTCCCAGTTCACACAAATGAAAAACATTTGTGATCGGTAAATATTAGGAGTGCTCAAAAGCAAGCCACAATGCGTATCATATTTGATGCTTATCTTTCAGATGGACGCGTAAACCTTAAATACGTTTACACTAAACACGACCGTCATACCAGCGAAACTCCAAATTGAGCGTGACGTCAACCTTTCCGAGAACTCCAAAAACATTGTGCATAATTGCCAGAGAAATTACATTACGTTCGAATAATTCTTCACGAAGACCTGTTTTACGGAGAGAGCGTCATCTTGACAATTTACAAAAATTCACCTTCGTGAGAGTTTCTGTGCGAACGCGAAATGAGGCTAAGTTATACCGGGTTTATAAAATGGACTTTGATGACAGAGAGGTTCCTAGTACAAATATTATTCACCAGCAATCTCGCGTTGGCAACAACGAACCACAGGCCAGTACGTCAGCTTGACGAATGACGAAAAAAGCGTGAAATTCTTTGCGATTGTAGGAAGATCTCGTAAATGGAAAGAAAAAACATTGCACCCACCTGGACGAACTGGGTAGGATGGCCTACGGTGGCCCGTGAACAACACCGCTAATGCCTTGAGGACCCAACTCCACAAACACCTGCAGGATTACATAAAGTTAAATTACAATATACACAGTACAACAGGCTGCGTATAATACAGCAATGCGATATTGTGAACAAGCGTCGGTTTCTGTCTGCGTTCTTGGGGCGGGGGCAAATCGATGGATGAAAAGCGCAAATCGATGGATGAAAAGAATTCTGCTCCTTGTAGGCTATCAATCGCGTCGTCTATGCGCGGTAGTGGATACACGTCCTTACGAGTGATCTTGTTGAGTCGTCGGTAGTCCACACAGAACCGCACAGAACCGTCCTTCTTCGCAACAAGAACGACAGGAGACGCCCAGGGGCTGTTAGATGGTCGAATAACATTTCGTCGAAGCATGTCGTCGACTTGCTCGTTGATTACGCGGCGTTCTGTGGGAGATACGCGATATGGACGTTGCCGCAGTGGCGGTTGGGCGCCAGTGTCGATGCGATGCGTAACGGTGGACGTGCGGCCGAGAGAAGTTTGAGCGACATCGAAAGAAGCGCGAAATTCTTCCAAGAGACCCAGAAGCTGGGAACGCTGGACTGGCGTAAGGTTGTCAGCAATGGAAGAAGCGAATACGTCATTGGGCGATGAACCAGACGTGGTAACAGCACTGAGCGTACTGGAGTTGGGGCAGTGCGTGTCATCTGGTTCGTCCATAACTTGTGCGTCTTCGAGGGGTTCCACGCTGCCGAGACATTCTCCTCGCACCAACGTAACACTGTACGGAGATGGGTTGATAACAAAAATTGACGCGCTGCCCTGAGTGACTTGCACGGTCGCGAAAGGCACGAGCAAGCCTTTCCTCGTGCAAACACGGTCAGATGGCGAGAGGAGTGCAACGGTGTCGGAGAGACTGGCGCAGTAGACGGACACCGCCGTTGACGAGTTTGCAGGCACTGTGGTGTCGTCTTTGACGAGTACCTTGCTCACAGACGATGGACAGTCAGCCGGCGTCAGATCAGAGAATGGTGAGAGCTCTATTTCGGCTGGTGCGCAATGAATCACGGCGTCGTGGTGGGAGAGAAAATCCCATCCTAGGATGACGTCGTGAGAGCATGCTGGAATTATGATCAATTCGACGGCGTACAGAGCATCGTTAATCATGACGCGGGCTGTGCACACCGCTGTAGGGTGAATACTTTGTGCGCTGGCTGTACGGAGGGAGAGCCCGGGAAATGGCGTCGTCAGTTTTCGCAGTAATCGGCTAAGTTTCGCGTCAATAACGGATACGGCGGCTCCAGTGTCGATAAGGGCAGATGCGCGAACACCGTCCACAAACACTTTCGCAGTTCGACAGCGTCGCAGCCCTTGCCTCGTGGACTGCGACGACTAGTTTTCCTGGTCACGTGGGACCGGACGTGGCCGCATCGGTGACAGTGATCGGCGTCGTGGGGACGGCGAACGGCGTGTAGATGGAGCTGAGCGAGACGACGGTGACATAGGTGGCGGTGAAGCGTAAGACGGGCGGCTTGACTGGCTGGTGATGGTTGAGCCGACACGAGGCGGCTGCACGCGATTGCAATAGCGGGCAACATGACCGGCGCAACCGCACGCGAAGCAGATCGGGGGGTTGTCAGAAGTGCGCCATCGATTCGTCGGGGTAGGTCCCATCCATGACGCAGGACGCGGTGGACGAGGCGTCTGCTGATACGACTGCATGATGCGCTGCATTGGTGGCCCAGGTATGACGTCGGCAAACGCAGCCGGCACACTCGCTGCAAAAGCCTGAGGTCTGGCGACGGCTTCGGCGTAAGTAAGTGGGGCAGCCACAGAGATCGCTTGGGGTGACCTGGCTACAACTTGCGCGTAACTGAGGCGGTGCAGGCGCCGGAGGGGGCTGGTGGTATTCCGGCATGACCTCCGCGATTTCCTGCTGAATAGCGCGGCGTAAGGGAGGCAGCAGCGTGGTCGATGGCTGTTCAACATGCTGCTGCTGAGGGAAGGCCAGTAGTGAGAACTGGCGGGCAATTTCCTCGCGCACAAAGGGCTTGATCTCGGCTAGCAAGGCGGACTGATCAGAAATCGCCGACAAGCCAGCGAGATCGGCGTCGCGTGATGTAGGTCGACGGGTCAGCAACCGCTGCCGGCGCAGCTCCTCGTAGCTTTGGCAGAGCGTGATCACCTCGGCCACAGTACGAGGGTTCTTGGCGAGCAGCATAGTGAAGGCGTCGTCGTCGATGCCTTTCATAACGTTGCGGATCTTGTCAGGCTCAGGCATAGCTGAGTCGGCTTTCTTGCACAAGTCCAGGACATCTATGTAGCTCGTAAAGGACTCACCGGTCTGCTGAGCTCGTTCACGTAAACGTTGTTCGGCTTGCAGCTTACGAAGGGCAGGGCGGCCAAAACACGTCGATGATGGCGGTCTTGAAAGCAGACCACGTGGTGAAATCGGTGGCGTGGTTGTTGTACCACAGGCCCGCCACACCCGCGAGGTAGAAAACCAAGTTGCTGAGTTTGCCTGCCTCGTCCCATTTATTGGGTACGCTCACACGCTCGTACATCGCAAGCCAGTCCTCAACGTCGGTCCCAAATGCGCCGGTGAAGATAGGGGGGTCGCGGATGCGGGGGACACCGGGGCAGGAGGTCGTTGTTGGAGGAGGCGTTTGCTGAGCAGCGTCTTGAGGCATGGTAGTCGGTAGGGTACGGGCAGGGGCGTAGGCAGAAATTTCTTTCGGGGGGGGGGCACCTCCTTGATCTATAGTGGGGACGAGCAGGCAGATGTGGTCGAGTGTCATTTTCTGCTCTGTATGCTATGGCAAAAAAAAAAATTTCGGGGGGGGCACGGGCCCGGGTGTGCCCTAACGTGGCTACGCCCCTGGGTACGGGATCTTAGCTCCAGGGGCATCGAATGGGAGCACAGCACTCTCCACCCAATTTGTTGAGGTGTTTATTAGACGGCAGTCGGCGACGATGCCAATGGCGACAGTCAAGCAAGAACACGAGCTCAGAGCGCGAGCGGGAAGAGCCCAAGAGGACGACCCACTAGAAGCTATAGAGAGCGCAACCCCTTACTCAACTCAAAGGCTTCGCTACAGTGTGTTTTGTTCGTAGATTGGTCTCCTGCAAGCACAGGGCCATCGAAGAAAAGCTGTTTAGCATATCTTTAACGTCACCTACGTTATGAAGGAGTCCTCTGCAGTTCCCATGGAGAATAAAGCCACCTTGAAAATGAAAGTTTACAAAAAGGAAGTAAGGAGTGAATAAGGGATGCGCAAGCTTGAGCTGACATGTCTAGGGATACTGTGGTTGCAACAAAAGGAACCATAACCTTTAAGGTTATGGAAATGCAAGTTCTTTTATTTTACAGGGCCTTTTTGATGCCCTGTAATTAGGGTTTTGTCTTTTTTGGAGCGGTCGAGCGAGGCTCGCCGCTCCTTAGACGCTGCCTGCAGCGACTGGCTTGCGATGGTGTTCATAGCTTCCGGGAAAGCGTTGGACAGTCGCTCTAATGAGCGATCCGTGCGCCTTCTGGGCTTCGTCTCAGAGGAGGAAGCCTTCGACGCAACCGTTCCCGAGGTCGATGGGACCCCCACCGCCTGCCCCTTGCCCTGGCTCGGGCCAGTGCATGCCGAGGCCTCCAGTGTGGCCGTGTTGAGTGGGGGCAGGGCAGCCTTGGCTGCTCCCACCCTGGGGGCGAGCGACGGTCGCTCCAGCACGCTGCACGTAGCTTGGGCTCCGCCTGATGCCGTCGTGGTGCTGCCCCCTGTTGCACCACTTCGGCGAAAGATTTTCTAGGAAAGTATGGAGGAACACGATGCCTTGCTTCGCGGAAAGTGATGATGTATTTGAATTTGATGGTGATAATTTCTTGTTCCTTTTTTCCATGCCGTGCAGGATCTGGAATACGCCGCGTGGTCCCCATCGCAATTTGCGCAGTGGACTTCGGCATTGCAGTCATCGTCTGTGGAGAGTCCCTTGGTACCGCACCGTGCACAGGTAAGCTGCCCACGGCAACTTTGCGAAGCATGCCCGAATCGTTGGCACTTGAAGCACCGCCGCGGGTTTGGAATATAGGGTCTTACAGGAAGTTTGAGATAGCCCGTTACTCTTTCTTCGGGCAGGTGCAAGAGCTGAACGTGAGTATTATATGCTTAGTTGGAATTTCTTTGTTGTCTCTCCGCATTTTGATACGCTGTACCTGTATCAAGTTCTCATCTTTCCAGCCCGCCAGGAGGTCGCTATCGGTGAGATCAATTAGGTCGTCGTCCGAGACGACACCTTTTACAGTGTTCATGGTTCGGTGGGCGGTGACGGTGATGGGTTTGTCCCCAAACGCTACAAGGTTTGTCAATTTCTGGAATCGCGACTTGTCTTTTACCTCAACTAGAAGGTCCCCACTTGCTATCTTGGTGGCCTTGTAGCCACTTCCGATGGTTTCAGTGAGGCACTTCGAAACAAGAAACGGCGAAATGTTTCGCGCTTTCTTCTCTGTGCTTTCACCGTGTATCACATGGTACTTTGGAAACGAGTCTTCTTTCTTCGAAAGGAACTGAGCGGTTGCATCATTGCGCCCCCTTTTACGGGGACGATCTGTACAGAAAGTGTTCGGTGAGCCCATGAATAGGTTGTGTCTTCGGTAACAATGCCAGCACCCACCATCGAGCCCAACGAGGGGACACGACAGAGGCTGTGGTTGTAGCACGCCTCCTGCCCTGCCAGCTGTAAATCATTACTCTAACCGAATATGGTCACCAAGGTTGGAGCACCACACAGGGTTAACCTTCGCCGCCAGGAAGGTTCGGAAGTAAACGGAAAAGATAAGTAGACAGGAAGAATAAAAGTGGGACAGAAAGACAGGAAAAGGCGACTGCCGATTTCCCCTGGGTGGGTCAGCCCAGGGGTGCCGTCTACGTGAAGCCAGGGCCAAAGGGGTGTGTTGCCTCTGCCAGGGTGCCTTAAAGGTCCAATCACCTGGCGTCGGCTCAACCCCCAGGATCCCTTTTTCCCCGGACACGGCAAAGCCACGCACGGTGAGGCGTGGGATGGATCGAAACCCCCGTTAGCTCGGGTCCGTGGTGTCGCTACACACAAACGCCTGCTGCGCACACGCCCCCTGCGGGGGTTCTCTTTTTAGGGGCGAAGCTCCTTAAGGCGGCACCCGTTCGTCCCTCGTCGTGCTCGTAGTAGTGAGTAACAAGTCTTACCCTTTGACCTCCAAGGTGGTGCCGGTGGGAGATTTCTCCTGTGCGTTGTTGAACAATAAAAAATTCGCAGCGTGCGCGTTAACTAAAAGCCGAATTCTTCTGTCTCTGTAGAAGTGTAAGTGTTAGCTAAAAGCCGACTTCTTCTGTCTCTCATTCCCATTAGCAGCCATTGTTTACCTCCAAGGTAGTGCCTGGTGAGATTTCTCCTGTGCGTGATTAAACAATAAAAATTTTGTTCAAAACGCCGTTGATTGATGAAATAAACCAACGAAAGACGCCAGATGTTTTGTAAAAACAAAACGAAAGAACGCCAGATGTTTCTAAAGCAAAACGAAAAAGACGCCAGCTGCTTTTTGGTCAATTCGTTCATTGTTCACTATTGTAAGAGTTGCAAGGCATTGAACTGCCCTGTCATCGTGCGTTCAGAAGGTAAATATTACTGTCAACGCATGCTTTGTCCGCAGCGGTGGAGCAGTGATTATGGTGCTGGGCTGCTAAACCGAACGTCGCGGGTGCGATGCTAGCCGCGGCGGTCGCATTTCGATTGAGGTGAACTTATTGCTAGAGGCCGTGTTCTGTTGCGATGTCAGTGCACGTTAAAGACGATGGTTTGAAATTGGCCGCAGGACGGTTGGTCGGCGCCAACGCGGCGGCGTCTAACTTGGCGCTGTGAGGAGCGCTTTGTGCTCTGTCTTCGTCTTCGAATCTTCGCGGAACAAAACGTTCGCGCGTTCGAAAGTGCGCGTCCGTGGTTGCCTGCGCTGTTATGTCTGGCGTTCGTTCCCACGTGCATTCCTCTGTGTGTGTGTCCAGTGCGCCAAACGTCTTAAGCTTGACATTGACTAAGCGTTCATCGCTCGCTTTGCTTTTAGGGGCGAAGCTCCTTAAGGCGGCACCCGTTCGTTCCTCGTAGTCGTAGTAGTAGTAGTGCGTAACCAGTCGTAACGCTAGTACCAGACCTTGACCTCCAAGGTGGTGCCGGTGGGAGATTTTTCCTGTGCGTTGTTGAACAATAAAAAATTCGCAGCGTGCGCGTTAACCTAAAAGCCGAATTATTCTCTCTCTCATTCCCCATTAGCAGCCATTGTTTACCTCCAAGGTAGTGCCTGGTGAGGATTTCTCCTGTGCGTGAATAAACAATAAAAATTTTGTTCAAAACGCCGTTGATTGATGAAATAACACCAACGAAAGACGCCAGATGTTTTCTAAAAGCAAAACGAAAGAACGCCAGATGTTTCTAAGCAAAACGAAAAGACGCCAGCTGCTTAACGAAAGACGCCAGATGTTTTCTAAAGCAATGGTTTTCTAAAAAATGAAATCACAGCGTACATGGTGAAATTAAAGTGACGCTGCAAGTCGTCATAACTCTCATCTGAACCTTAGTATAAACGCGTCCGATCTCACGTCGGTGATGATGTACTGGGCGCAGAATTCACGGAAGATTCATGGTTCTACCGATGAACCTACGCAGCTTCGCCCACTCATCATCATTCACTCCGTTGGATATGCTGTGATTTTTTTGTCTTACGCGAGCCCCTATTTGCTAAGAAAACGGACAAGAAGCGTTGTTTGGCTATGAAATCAGGGGGCTTCATCTCTTGGCCTTCGTGTGGTCGTACGTTAGACGACTACCGGCGTCGTTCTGCCATGAATACTAAACGCGCCTGCGCAATATAGTTAGTAGCTAGCGCGGCCACGAGCGGCCTTGAAGCGTCTACAATCTTCCATCTAGCAGTGGACTACGTGGTACAGCCATTTTGTCACGACGAAGCAGTGTATAATACACTGACGTAGATGCAGGTCTACTGAGCCCGTATAAGTGCTCCAGGACAGCTACCTAAGTTATCCAAGCCGCAAGGTCCATAGCTGGGCCACGTGGGAACAAATAATCATAACGCCTGTGTTAAGCGTCACACGGAATTAGACATAATGGTAGAAAACAGAAGCAAACAAAACGCTCGCTGGTGGTGCTTGTTTAGTTCGTATTTTCTCGTGCACTGTCCTGGTTCGTGAGCCGCTTCGCACAAACACAGACACACACACACGCACACAACCACGATGATCTTCCTTCAGTTGCGCATTAACAATCCGTAGCAACGCCAAAGACGCAAGTATTTTGCCTACATTTTGGGCAAGTAGGTGTGAAAAGAAAATGTAGAATGACGTGCCTGAGGGTTCTCAGTGCAGTGAGTGAACTAATGCTCTGCGTTGCAGCGTAGACTTATTTGGTTCTTGAGTTCGCATGTGCTCCGGTCCTTCGACATCCTTTGGCATTCGAATGTATTTTTTTTACTATTTTTTAAAACGTGGCTGATTCCTCTGTCATAGCCATCGGTATAACAGAAAAGTGAAACGTGGTCTCCATAAAGTAGTTGAATGTTTATATTGCATTGATATATGAGAGCTTGTACATGTCTACTAGTGCTTGGCAGATACATCATCGCTTGATTGTGGGAGGCACCCACGTTGAAGCGTATGGCACGTTTCAGTCCCGACGGACTTACGCCCATGATCATGATTAGACCCTTAGTGTAGCTGAAGTTCTAGCAAGCTGAGGTTATTAGGGAGTTTTCGAATAGGCGTCCCAACGAAATAGCGCCGAGGCCTTCGCGCATGCGCCGAGGCCCAAAACAGCGTATGGGTTTTGCGTTGGGAACGCTATTTCTCGAATTCAGTGGGAGCCCCAAGCCCCGCACAAAGCTTTGCGTCAAACCATGACGGCACCCACTGAAGTGACGGCTCTTGGCCAGACCAGAGTGACCTCAGAATATGGAGACGTGCGCAAGCGCCGCAGACCCTATTCAAAAACTCTTAGCTCCTCCTTGACCCAAAGCGAGCACACGCAAAGGGCTTTGGGGCCCCAACTTTCGGGGCAACCTATTCTAAAACTCCCTATAACGTATACCTGGACACTGCAAATAGTGAATACAGCGCAAAGCTGGCATGGACAAGAACCTAATAAACCATGGTACTCAATATGCACTACTTCAAAGCGTCGTGAAAGAGCGAGGAGAAACGCAACGGGGGTCGTGTCTTCGCTCTAGCTTGGCCGCGAGTTTTCACAGGGCAAGCGGGGAACGCGGTGCGACAGGGGGCTAAGCACCTTAGTCTCAGCGTGGCTGCGTGCATCGTGGTCTGCTAACGTGTTGGTCATTTGCTTGAGCACAAGAGATGGGCGCCACCGCCTCACTCGCTGAGTGGCGAGAAAAAGCGAACGGCGCGCCGTAACTATGGAAACGCGCTTTCCTGCGATGAACGCTGAACTACCAGCTCGCGGGGAACGAGAACCTGCGCTGGCCTGCGAGAGACAACGCCGACGCAGGCAGCGTCTGCTTAGCGTGGGCGTTTGCAGATTCGCAGCGTGCCGTTAACTAAATGTGGACTGCGGGTCTCTGTCTAATCTTTCTTCCGTCTCTCATTGCCTATCAGCTGTGATTTTGCTCTGGGAAACACCGGTCGCCACACTGCATGCTTCGCCCCTCCACATGTTTCGCGTTAGTGGAGCTGAAACACCGTTCCCTACATAGATCACCACCCCCCGATTTTTTTAAGCTTCTTGCAATATGGATGGATGCTTTGAGCGAGGCTTTGGAGGTCACGTATTACTCACTCTACCGCTTCCAGACGGCACCTACATCCCGTGAATCAGCAGCAGCTGTGAGAGTGAATGGGTGAGAGATACAAAGCGTGTTCGTATCCCCTCCTTCGTGTGTTTTATGGTAGGGCAGTGGGGCTTTAGACGCTCGCTAGCCAATCGCCGGCGGACCAGCGGGTTACCCTCTTGTCAACGAAACTTTTTCTTCGTAGTTTTTTCTTTGGCCACCTGGTCGTGTAATTTTGCTGACGTATTTCCGTGACGGAAATAGTCATGAAAGTCTCGGTGGACCCCGGCATAAATACTTTCGCGTTAAAATGCCCCTCTTTTAGTGGTTTGATTAGATCGGGCACATTTACAAACACGCCAAATCCACTCCGAAAGATATATATCTTTGCGTAACATTCATAAGCATTCCTTCAATTCTAGAGACAGTTTGACGTCGCTACATGTGACATCGTACAAACACAACATTAATTGTGAGTTGTGGCGAAATGACCTCAGCCAGAATAAGATTTCACCAGACACACACAGAGATTAATAATTATATTGTCAGACGTTTATTAACGGGCACTCAGCGACGGCGCACGGCAGCGACCAGTCAAGCGGGGTGACTCTCTCCACGAGGGGCGTGCTCTCAGAGAAGAGAACGACCCACTGAGCAAGGCGCTACGAGAGGACGACCATTACTGATGGTCGGAACGCGCCGCTACAATTACCCCCGGCTACGAAAAGGGAGCCGCCCTGGCGACCTAGCAACTGGTCACTACGAGCGGGTCATGGTAGGGCTTCAGGCGCGCCACGTGACAATGTCGCGCCCTCGACGGCGCATGTCCGAAGATGGGTCGATGGGTTGGATCAGGTAGTTCAATGGGGATGTGCGTTCGACGACACGGTAGGGGCCTTCGTATTTGGGCAGTAGTTGGAAGAGAGGTCCAGGGCAGTGGTAGGGACCGAGCCATACGAGCGTCCAGGAAGGAACGTGGGCGCAGAACTGGTGGTGTCACCGCGAATGCTTTTCTGCTGCTCTTGGCTATGCGTAGTAAAGGTCTTGGAGAGCTCGCGACACTCTTCAGCAAGCCTGGCTGTGGTAGAAATAGGCGCACATTCAGATCGATCCGGCTTGTAGGGAAGGATTGTGTCGATGGCGTGCGATGGGGGCTGCCCTAAAAATAAGAAAAATGGTGAGAAACCAGTAGTGCTCTGAGGAGCGGTATTGTAGGCGTACGTGACGAAGGGCAGAATGCATCCCATTCGTGTGGTCTGCGGCGACGTACATCGAGAGCATGTCGCCTAGCGTGCGGTTGAAGCGTTCGGTGAGGCCATTCGTCTGCGGGTGGTAGCAGTAGTTTGCGGTGAACAACGTTGCACTCTTTGAGAAGGCTTCGACGACTTCCGACAAGAAGACACGGCCTCGATCACGAGCAGCTCCTGGTGGGACCGTGACGCAGCTGACGGTGGAGCAGGAAGGAGGCCACATCGCTCGCTGTGGCCGCAGGGAGGGCAGCTGTTTCAGCGTATCGCGTGAGGGTGGTCTACAGCGACGATGGCCCAGCGGTTACCAGCGGAGTCAGGGAATGGCCCATATAAATCGATGCCAACGCCCAAACGGTCGGACGGGCAAGTAGAGGTTGCAGACCTGCTGGCGACAGGTGCGTTGAAGTTTTGCGGCGCTGACAATCGATGCAGGACGAACGAACTTCTCCACGTAGCGGTACATCCTCGCCAGAAGTAACGTGGCGAATGCGTGGTAGGTTTTCGATACCCCAGGGTGTGGCACACTGCGGCTCAGAGTGGAACGACTCGCATATGTCATAACGCAGACAGCGGGGTATTACTAGTAGCCACTGGCGGCCGTCACGTTGTAATTGCGTCGGTGGAGCAGGTCGTCGCGAACGAAATGTGGGCTTGACGACGCAAACAAGCGAGTGGATGGTTGTGGTCGATGGATCATCAGCAAGTCTATCAGTGAGGCAATCCTTGATCCTTGCGCTGCTCGGTAGCGATGGTGTGAATATCGATGGAAGACGACAAAGTGAGACGCTGAGTTATGGGCATTGACGTCAGGCAAGGGAGAGCGCGACAGGGCGTCGGCGTCAGCATGCTGACGTCCGTTGTGTACAGCACGCGGATGTCGTTAGTCTTGCAGGCGAAGTGCCCAACGGGCAAGACGGCCAGAGGGATCCTTCAATACGACAACCACACCGTGCATGATGGTCCGTGACTACATCAAATGGGCGACCATACAAATAAGGTCGGAACTTTGTTAGGGCCCAAATGATTGCCAGGCATTTTCTCCGCGACGGTGTAGTTGGTTCTCGGCTTAGTAAGCGTACGACTTGCATATCCGACGACATATCCGGGAACCCAGGTTTGCGCTGCGCAAGGTCAGCAACCGAGGCCAACACCGCTGGCGTCCGTGTGTACCTCTGTAGGGCCGTAGGGTCGTAGTGGCGTAGAATGGGAGGACGTCAACAAACGACGGAGCTTTGCGAAAGCGTCGTCGCACTCTGACGACCCACGAATTGAGGGGCCGTTACTTCCAAGGAGCTTCGTCAGCGGTGAATATTAGTCGCGAAGTTTCGGATGAAGCGCCGAAAGTAGGAGCATAGTCCTACAAAACTGCGCAGTCTTTGACGGACGTGGGTTTGGGGAACTCTGTCACGGCACGAAGCTGGCTGGATCTGGGAGGATGCCGTCCTTGGACACCACGTATCCTAGTATCGTGAGCTGCCGTGCGCAAATCGGCACTTCTTGAGATTCAGTTGTAGCCCGGCGTCGCTCAAGCGCGTCAAAACCTGCTGCAGGCGTTGAAGGTGTGTTGAGAAGTCCGCGGCAAAACGACGTCGTCGAGGTAGCATAGACACGTGCCATTTCAAGTTGCGCAGAACGGTATCCATCATGCGCTCAAAGGTCGCGGGCGCATTGCACAGCCCAACGGCATGACGTTGAATTCGTACAAGCCGTAGGGTGTGACAAACGCTGTCTTCGGTCGAGCGTCATCCGCCATGAGGACTTGCCAGTACCCTGAGCGCAAATCGAGCGGTGAAAAGAACTCTGCTCCTTGCAGGCTGTCAATGGCATCGTCTATTCGAGGTAGCGGATAAACGTCCTTACGGTGATCTTTGAGTCTCGGTAGTCCACACACAACCGCACAGAGCCGTCCTTCTTCGCAACGAGAACGACAGGAACGCCCACGGGCTGTTTGAGGGTCGAATAACATCGCGGCGAAGCATGTCTTCGACTTGCTCGGTAATTCACGACGCTCTGTTGGCGACACGCGATAGGACGTTGCCGCAGTGGTGGTTGGGCGCCGTGTCGATGCGATGCGTGACAGCAGACGTGTGGCCGAGAGAAGTTTAACGCTACATCGAACGAAGAAACGAAATTCTTCCAACAGGCATAGAAGCTGGGAACGCTCGACCGACGTAAGGTGTTCAGCAATCGAGAACCAATAAATCAGCGGGTGACGAATCAGATGTGGAAACAGCACTGAGCGAATGGACTGGCGCAGTGCGTGTCACTCGGTGCGTCCATAACTGTGGTCTTCGAGGGATTCAGCTCTGCCGAGACATTCCCCTCGCACAACCTAACAATGTACGGGATGGGTTCGTAACAAAAATATCGGTGTCGCCCTGAATGACTTGCACGGCCGCAATGCAAACCAATAAGCCTTTTATAGTGAAGACGCGGTCAGATGGAGAGAGGAGTGCAACGGGTCGGCGAGACCGGTGCAGCAGACTGACACAGCCGTTGACGAGTTTGCAGGAAGTGTGGTGTCGTCTTTGACGAGTACCTTGGTCGCAGCCGGTGGACTGTCCGCCGGCGTCAAATCTGAGAACGGTGAGAGCTCTATTTCGGCTGGTGCGCACGAATTACGGCGGCGTACGGGCGAGAAAATCCCATCCCAGGATGACGTCGTGAGAGCATGAGAATTATTATGAATTCGACGCGGTACCAGAGCGTCCTCAATGATGACACGGGCTGTACACACCGCTGTCGTGAATACTTTGGGCGCTGGCTGTACGGAGGGAGAGCCGGAAAGCGGCGTCGTCACTTTTCGTAGTAGTCGGCTAAATTTAGCGTCCATAACGGAAACGGCAGCTCCAGTGTCTACAAGGGCCGATGTGCGCACCCATCTACCAAAACACGTCTACTACGTTTGATGGCTTGCGGGGCTTTGGCGTTCGATAGCGTCGCAGCCCTTGCCTCTTGGACTGCGACGACTAGTTTTTCTGGTCTCGTGCGACCGGACGAGGCCGCATCGGTGACCGTGAGCGGCGTCGTGGGACGGTGAACGACGGGTATATGGACCTGGGCGTGACGTCGGTGACATAGGCGGCAGCGGGTGATAATACGGTCGCTGGCTGGTTGTGACGCTGATCCGACTCGAGGCGGCTGCCGCGGTTGCAATACGGGCGACGTGACCGGCGCAACCTCACGCACAAGCAGATCGGGCGGTTGTCGGCAGTGCGCCTAGGTTTGCCGGCTAGGTTCCCATCACGCGGCAGGACGCGAGGGACGGGCGGCTGCTGATATACGACTGCATGGTGGGCTGCAGTCGGGGCGTATGGATGATGTCGGCGTACGCAGCCGCACACTCGCTCGAAGCCTGAGGCCTGGCGACGGCTCCACGTATGTCAGCGGGGGCACCACAGGAGCGCGGGGGCGGCCTGGCTGCAACTTGTCGTAACTGACGGCGCAGACGCCGGAGGGGGGTGTGGATTCTGGCATAACCTCCGATTTCTGTTCAATAGCCCGGCGTAGAGAAGGCAGCAGTGTGGTCGACGACTGTACAACATCCGGCGTGTGAGAGAAGGCAGTAAGGAGACTGGCGGGCAATTTCCTCCCGCACGAATGACTTGATTTCGGGAGTAAGCCGGAGTGGTCCGACAACGGCCGACCGCCAGCGAGATCGTCGTCGCGGATGGAGGTCGACGCGTCATAAGCGCTGTCGGCGTAGCTCCTCGTAGCTTTGGCACAGCGTGATGATCTCTGCCTCAGTGCGAGGGTTTTTGGCGAGTAGCATGGTGAAGGCATCGTCGTCGATTGCCTTTCATGACGTTGCGGATCTTGTCGGCTTCAGTCATGGTTGCGTTGGCTTTCTTGCACAAGTCGAGCACGTCTTCAATGTAGCTCGGGAAAGACTCTCCGAACTGCGGGGCTCGTTCACGTAAACGCTGTTCGGCTTGCAGCTTGCGAACGCAGGGGGCCAACACGTCGATGATGGCGGTCTTGAAAGCGGACCACGTAGCGAAATCGGATGCGTGGTTGTTGACCATAGACTGCCACACCCGCGAGGTAGAAAACGAGGTTGCTCAGTTTGCCGCCTCGTCCCATTTTTGGGGACGCTCCACACGCTCGTAGATTGCGAGCAAGTCCTCGACGTCGGTGCCATCCGCGCCGGTGAAGATAGGAGGGTCGCGGATGCGGGGGACACCCGGACATGGCGTCGGTGCAAGAGGAGCGTTGCTGGGCGGCGTCTTGAGTCATGGGTAGCAGGCACGGTACGGGATCGTAGCTCCAAGGGCATCGAATGCGGATCCTAGTTGTTAAAGGGCACTGCCTCTCCACCAAATTATATATATATATATATTATATATATATATCTATTATATATAGGCGCATGTGTGCGTGTGTGTGTGGTGTGTGTGTGGTGGGTAGGACGCCGCAAATTATAGGGGCCCCCTCCGATGAAGGGAGAGACTAAGCCCTGGTCGCACCACGATTGCTCCCTGAACTAAGGCGGACAACGGTTGCCATTGCGGAGCGATCGTTTGCATTGGCATACTACGGCTAGGGTGAAATCATATCATGGGCGTTGTCGTCGGTAGGGATATGTGACTAGGCGCCAACGTGACTGCGTCCACATCAGGCGGTGCTACATCTGCCAAACACCAATAGACATTATACAAATACAGTGGCACTAAAGGATTCAACTACTTCTGTGAAGACACGTTTTACTTTCATGTTATACCGGATTCTTATACAGAGGGATCCCATCTCTTTCACGTTCGTTTCAGCGTAACAAAGTGCTGAAGCGGCAGTCTGGGGACCTTTAAAATGTAACCAGCTAGTTAGCGGCACCTATATTGTTGCAAATAAACTATACCGTGTTTTGTTAAAAGGAAATATTAGTTATTTAGCGACAGCACACAAGCGGTGCATGCATGCACTGTCTTTCCTAGAAGCATCAGCTTTTTCACAGTACTGATTTCACACCTGCCACAATTCAACAAAAGCTGGTGTCGATTTTCACAATTGAGTGACTACCAATACTAAGTACTGCATGCTCTGTAAAAACAGGACCCCTTCTTTTATATAAGGTAACAACAGAAAATCCCAATCAAGCACCGAAAACCTCTTAGACTAAACCATCTTTTTATTCATCCGGAGCACGACGAATAAAATGTAAATATAAAACATAGAGAACAACAGGCAGCAATATTTTGAAGAACTTGTTGCAGGGCTAGTTGTAGATAACCTAGGAAAAACATGCATGCCTAAGCATCAACCCAAACGAAATACGAAGCACAGGAAGAGCGCCACGACGTTTTTACTTTGGGGGTGCTTAGGCGTCAAAAGTTTTCTCTCTAACTGACAGAAGTTCCCTCTAAGCTGACAGAAGTAGTCGTTTTACGAAAGCCCTCTGTTGCCATGCGTAATAACAGAATAATTTTACAGGAAGCCCGTTCCACGGCACCCCCCCGTTTCTGATTTTAAATAACGGCAATGCTGTATTCAAGTTATAAT